>NW_020170420.1:375909-403312 GCF_000524195.1 Echinococcus granulosus | reverse complement strand
ACGCATTTAAACTGTTAGCATGGCACGTTTAAAATTTTCATGTAGCAATCTTTTTTGTGACTGGGCATGACAATATCTTAGCGCCTCTATTCTCCCCCGAAGCCATAGTAGCACATTATCGGTGTGGAGGATTGGCTAGGAGGCTATAGGTGTGTCCAAAGCGGAAGTTCAAACCGCGGAGCTTGAGGAGCTCGTACAATCAATTGTATCGTTAAATAACTCAAAAATGGCATTACACAGTCGCCTTCTTTTGAGCACCGTAGTTGGTCGTCACAACTTAGTCACTAATTCCAAATAGAGGTGAGGTAACTTTGGTGCATTTGGGCTATTTCATTGCATCCCTTTTTTCATCTTTCTCTTCGTGAGATACTTTGGAAAGAGGACTCAAATTACCGACTCCGTTGCTCTTTAACGAGCGCATTTCATGCACCACTTTCCTGAAGTTGATACCCCGCGTCTCTTCCTCCTTACCGCCTTGTTCTCATTTTAAGGTTTCTCAGCCATCCCTCTATCTAAATTCTTTTCAACTTCCGGAGGCGCAGAGTGGACACTACTTACTTCTTCACGTGACCATCACGCCTTTTCGATGATGGACATTCTCCTATCATCCAAGGTGTTCTTTTGGACAGCACAGTAATAAGCATGCTTATTTAGAAGGAGGTTTTACTGTTGCTGTACAAAGAGAGAGGTCCTCAGGGGTCGTAGGTGTGAGGTATCGCTATGCCTCAAGACGGTAGCACTAACAGTGTGGACAGAAGTACCGGTGTAATTAACTACTTGTGTGAATACTCCGAATAATTCCGGAGGAGATAGTTAACATAACGCTGGTCCGATTTACCTCCGTAATGTTTTCTTAAATAAAAAGAATATGTTAGAAAATGTTTAATTATCACAAATCAGGTGTCAATCTTCTCCTACTGCCTAGATGAGAGTGGTTCCCCCTCTTTAATAAGAAGTAATAAGTTGACAAATGGCTTGAAGCCTTGGCATGTAAAAAAATAGAGAGGAGAAGATGCCAAGTTGTACTTGCCACACGTTCACCCCTGGGTAAGATGCCACCGTTGATGCGTCTGCATTCACAAAGGCAACATCACAATTTGATTACTGACTGACAAAAGGGTGTGTTTTGTACTTCAACGCACCAATTAAACCACCCATTACACGTCAAACTTTCACGTACCTATAATTTTTAACATCATCCCTTTCTCTCACCACTTTGGTGGGCCGTTCGAATCTTTGAATAGGAGGTTTGAAGTGGCTGGCAAGTCAACCTTTTAAGGCCCTACGATTACAAGACAGTTGCTCCCCCGGGGAAGAGATGCCCCTTCATGTGATGAGATGCGTCAAATTGAATGGGTTACTTCAACGTGCCCTTTCTTTTAGACGACACCTATGTGCCGAATGCAACGGCAACAGAACACCTCTCAGAGAGGGAAAAACAGATGTTGGAGAGGCGGGAATGCCTACGATGTCATGAGCAATGTGCTGGAGGGTGTACGGCCTACGGACCGGAGTTCTGCAACAACTGTCGCTATGCCAAAATCATGATTGATGTGCAGGCGAATAAGGTTTGTTCTGTCTCAGTGGATTTAAGTATCGGAGAGGAGGTATTTACAATTCCTTTGTTGGCATGCAAATTGTATCTTTAGTCCTCCTCACTATCCTCAATGTCATTCATATATGCCCTTTCTTTTGTCAAGAAGTTATAAGGGGAAAATCTTCCTCTCTCGTGACTTTGTAGGCAATCAAAACAAACGGCCACCTTTATTTAGAGAAAGCCTAAGGGGAATTTTTACTTCTTCCATAATAACAATGAAACTCCTGTCATTGGGCTGGGAGCCATCCATTCGAGTTTAAAGCTCTCATAAACCAGGGCAGGGCAATGCTTGTTGTCCAAACACACACAGACACATTTTTTTTCCTCGGTTTCTCCCTCTGTTATTTCACTCCTTTTTCTCCGTTCCGGCTCTAGGTGGACTTTCTAACTCCCTTGGACAGCTCTATGAGGGAACTGTAGCCCCCCCCCCCTAACCCCCTACTTAGGCACGCCTGTCAATGCTGATGAATTTGTGCTCTCTCTCTCTCATGTGAGAGAACACGGATGCTTTATCATTGTGGCAATTTACGCGAGGGTGACTGTGCCACTTAACTACACCAGAGCAGTCAATTTGTCACTCAGGTGTGCTCACAATACATGCTCAGACTTGACTGCTTTTGTCGAAAAGACAATGCAAATAAAAACACAAAAGGTTGATTGCCTTTTTCTTACTATCCCTCCCACACGCATGATGAAAATTTTCTTCCCTTGAAGTTCGTTTTATCATCAAGATCTGAGGTTGACAGCTTCCATTTGAACATTCACAAGAAGGCGCAATGGCAAAAAGGGGGGAGCAACAACAACAGATGCGTACTTTTATGAGGTCCAATTAAAAAAGCCGCTCCTTACATTTGTTGGAGGTAAAAGTACACAGACATATAGTTTTTTAAAGAGGCAATTCGGCTATTCAACTGTCATATTATTGGCAATAAAAATAAACCCTTTTTGCTGTACATCCTAACTGGTCCATTAGACTAATTTTTTTTCCCTATAACTGGTGGTGTGTGTGTGCACAGTCTCGATCTTGATTCCACCGGTTTTCATACTTACTACGGGAAAAGAAAAGGCGCCTATCCGTTTTATCTGTTCTAGCATCTAGCTCATCGGTTGAAGACGTACGAAGGGTTATTCCTCAGAGGGGGAGGAGGAAAGAAGGAGGGAGGGATGTGACTAACATTGGATACGAACTGGGTATAAGAAGGATTCTTTTGTCTCGACAATACCTTTCGGCGGATGCCAATGCTACGCCAATCACTTTAAAGAAGAAGACTTGCCTGAAAAGCGGATGTCACTTAGGGCATTTCATTCATAAGGTAGTATTTATTCTCCAGAATTTCGGCATTATCTCACCTCCTTTCCGCTCGGTTGACAAGTCATTTCTGCTTGGGTATTTGGTGGGTGTATGCTCCGCAGGTTTGTTAATTTCATCTTTAAATAACGCCTTGTAAATCTGGCTCCAGATATCTCCATCCTTACCCCATTTCCAAACTGCTTATTTTGCGTGTGTTTCTGTGATTGTCTAGTACCAGAAGAAGTCGATGCATGGTCAGGATCTTTGGAAATAAGTGGCAACGCAGAGGATGAGGCGGTATCTCTCGCCCATCTTAAAGTACGGGTGACTTTCTTTCCAAATGTGGTCATGAGGTCTTGTGTCGTGTTGTGAGGGTAGAAGTGGAAGTTTTTTCTCGGGCACGTCTCGTCTGTATCATATCGCGTGAAGAGGAGGTCGGGTCTGATCGTTTAGCCCTCAGCTAGTAAACAAGCACCCACAGTCCTGTGAGGAAGAGGTGAGGCGTATCTCCAAAGTGTGCGGGTAGTAGTGCGTGACTAGGGTAGAGGTAAATAAAGACGTGTTGGTTTGCTTAAATGTGGGACACATGACCCACTTCATCAGGTGTCAGTCAGGTGGCCAGTAAACAATCTAAAATATGTGGTGTAAAGAAGTGAAGCAGAACGTGGTGGTCTTTTTCACCTGTTACTACACGTTGCACCAATTTGTTTGACAGCTTCCACTACGCCTTCTCCTTCCCATTTGATGTCATACGTGTCAACCCATTGTCACGCCATCATGCACACTAGGCATGATTAAAAGTTTTGCTGCCCAGGCTACCAGAAAATTAACGAGTCAACAACGAAAGGTAGGAGAGGGCTCTCCTTAGCACGAGGCATCTATCACATCGTGACACACCACGATAAGGGGTGCGTTAGAACCGCTACCTCAGCCTCTCCAAACGCTATGCGTTAAATTTGAGGAGAATCTTTTTAACTCGGGTTAAGTTGAGCTGACTTTGAAAGAGGGTTCCAACTGTAAAGAGAACGATAGCGAACCAATGGCCTGACCAACTGATTGGCTGACTAATGCACGTCTTTCCACGCACACTTTACGATGGTGCAAATGAAAAGTGGAAGGCATTTTCCAAGCCCCCCACAAGTTACAACAAGTCGTGGTGTAGCGAGTTATACCGAATTCGCACCACCTCATTGGTCACCTAGTAGTAAAGTGAGGAGGTGTCATGACTTGTTCACTGCTTTTGTCAATCAGTATTGTCAACGATTGTTTCTATTTCAGCCTTCTTTCTCTAAATCGCCTTCCCTTTCTGGTAATGATGTAGATCAGAGCATTTCGGCCTTCTCTGAAAGTGTTGCTGATTTCGGGCTTCAAGTTACCCTTTTACCTGCACTACAAGCAGACGCGTGTCTGCGTACGTTCATTTGTATTGAAAATGAAGAGCAGCTGTATGTGGGGCAAGCAGAGTTCCACCATCATAAGGGGTGATAAATGTGGTACCCCCCCCCGGCCTCATTGGGAGTCAACCATATGTAGACACTGGATTGGATTTAAAAACAATTCTACCGCTCTTTTATTTCGTTTCTCCTCCTCCCCTTCAAAGAGTATCCATCATGTTATGTGACATCTCGACATCCAATTTTATAAGAATTACGATTATCATCTGTGAAGAATAAACCATCATTGTGTTTCGTAAGATTCCGCACTTTTGCTTGTTTATTCTCGGTATTCTTATAACTTTTTCCTTCTACCATCCGATTTTGTGCGCTTTGACTCTCACCGCTCTTTCCTTCTCCGCTTTCTTTCTTTCTTTTTCATGCTTGCCTTAATTACGCCCCTCAGTGAGGTGCTCTTGGATCCTTATAATTAAGGAGGCTCATCATTTGGACGATTCGAACTGCTTCAGAACCAAAGGAAGGAAAAAAGCTAGGATAGTTACCAAATATTTGAAGCACTTTTTAATGAATACTCGTAGCCCCGGCTGCCTTCCCTTAAGTAATAACCATTAAAACAATGTGGGCGTAATTTCACCCTGATGGGTCACTAAAAGTGGCTACATTCTGCTTTGTAGTTGCCTCTGGAGACGATGAAATAGGTATAACTTCATAATCACCTTTTTACAGGTACACAGAAAGGGTGATGGATTGGTAGCCTAGATGGCACAAGTAAAAGCCTCATGCTCTCGTCGTGGTAAAAGTATTATGAATGATCAAAGCGACCCACGGTACTACTGATAGATAATTAAGCAGCATGTCACCCAACGATAAACTTAGTCAAATTCATATTGTCTTTTATTCCCTCTCCACTAAACAGTTTATCTGCAACTCAACATGCCCACCAGAGCTCTACAAAATGGAAAACACCAATCTCTGCCTGGACGAGGAGCAGTACGAAAAAATGTCGGGTGCAAAAATGGCGCGTGCCCGAAATCAGGCCCTCATAGCGGCTGGAATTGTCCTCCTCTTTCTCCTCATCTTCTCTCTCGTACTTGCTGTTCTCTGCTTCAATTACAAGGCCAAACGCAGTCGTATTAAGGAAGCCTTAAAATCTACCTACACTAATATCAAAGCACCGGATATGAAGGTGAGCTCTTTTGCCTACCTCATGCCAAAGTAGGATTTTGGCGTGATTGCTTACTAGGCAGATTGACTATTAACTACACTCACTAATAATTATGGAACCGCTACCATGTCACGGCCGACTTATCCCCTCAGCTTCACCTGAATTCGTTGTCTCGCCCTTCCATAACCACTCGTTCGTGTTACTTCTGGCTTCTTGCGATATGGACGAGTATTAGGTTGTCACATAATGTCTACAGTTAGGCTTTTGGCTGTTGATGTGTTAAAGGCGGTTCTACGGCGGACATCATGCAGAGCCCCAGGGCTGGTTGGTGATCAAAAGAGGCCTCAATTTCGAGGGTGGTTTTATCTGCTTTCAACGACCTTATCGTGTTCAAATCCGACCTACCTCCAGTGATAGTCATTATGCCGAAACCGATATTGAGTCATTTGTTCATTCACAATGGCGATTGAGTTGTCTGCAACGGTCGCTCGCCTGTGACTTTGTGGTGCAGTGTCTAATTAGCGAAACTCAGTAACACTATCACGATATAAGGAATACGAACTTTGAAGAGGTTTTGCCGCATCTTCAGAGGCAGGATAGTTGCGCGCAGGGAAAACAAGTATGTTTATAAGCAAGGGAGTGATCCCCTCCTGAAATGATTAATTAATCCCTTTAAGATCTCATAGACCTCTGACATGGCGACGATTTTGATAGGATCTATTTTTATTATCATTTTTGCCGTCAGATGAAGTACAGTCAATCAAGTGTAGTCAATTGGGGTGAATGTTTTGCGGCGGGTCAAAACCACCACAGAATGGAGGGGATGAGGAGGTGGGCGGTGAATGGAGGAAATGATTTAGCATTCACCTTTGAAGTGGCATCTCTCCACAACAATTTTTATTACTTCGCTCGCAGCCTGCAGGATAGTCACACTTTGGTGGAGGTGCGTTTCATGTGCGGTTGGGTGGAAAATTTGACCTAATTTTGTCCGAGAAAAAGGTAGTCCATTCTTTCTCCTTCCTAATGCTTTGTACAAAGCTGGTGTACTTTCGAATAAAGTACAAACAAATGATGGGATTTGGAAGGAGGTCGTGCGAAGATTTTTCACTACACTCTATCGAGATGCCATCCGGTCACGTGCTCCAGTCAACAGCCTTTGCTAGTCGTAGGGGAATTTGTCAGGAAGATAGCCCCGAAAGTTCTCCCCACTGCAGTGCTATCCAGCTATACATGCTTAGAATGTAGAAGAGCTGAGTTTCTCTTTCAATCCACACATCTTAATGCGCTCAGATCTGGTTTGGTCCCAATATGGTCCATAAAACACGATTTCGTGTTTTGCTGGCTGCCGAAGGTTGAAAAATTAGTCTTTTAGCGCGCGATTTTATAACATAGGCAGCTAAAGTGATTTGTGATATTCTTGCTGGGTAAAAATGTTTGCTCCCGCGCACTAACACTCACCGCCAAATGGCAAAGTATGCAATACTGAAGTGGAGAGCCAGGAAAGACCGAGTGGAGGACCACCATCGAATGCATAGCCGGCGTTATCCAGTAACCCCATTCTTGGATGGCTTGGTGAAAACTCGTCCACTTGTGCAGTTTAACCTCTCTGTTTCAGATAAGACCAGAGTGTTTTTTGTCCATCCTATTCTCCGTTTTGATTTTCTCGGTAATTTTTTGCCTATTTTAATGGTCATAAAAGCGCATTTACCTCGATGACAGGGCAAAAAAGTGGGCCGTTTGCAATGCATAGCTCTTGCTGTGTGGGCATTTGTTCACCTAAGGTGGAGACACATATCAGCACATAGTGGTAATTGGAAATAGGGGGGGGGGGTGATGATATTTAAAAAGGGGAATATTTCACGCAGTTTATTACCTCCCAAGATGGTTTTATAATTTAAGTCCACAACTAGTCAAAATTCCGAAAGCAATTGACGAGGTTATGGCCAATTAGTTTTCCTTTCTAGCGAGCCTGGTGTCCTTACACCTACCCCTCCACCTCAGTGGCCACCTATCCATCTAGCTCTATCCATTTGCTCATCCATCTACCCATCCCATCCCATCCATCCGTCTCTCTATCTAGCAATCCATCTATCTGTCTACCTATCTACCTCACCATTCGTCTATCCACAAATTCTACATGTCGTCTTCAACATTTTTGTGGTGTTTCAACTCATACTATGTATGCGGTTGTAGGTGTTTGGAATTTTGTTCCCGTTGTTTGATTTAAGCTAACTTAAATTTCAAAAACTTGTATCTCAATTACGTCAAATTCTGTTGCCTGGATGCACTAAACAATGAGTGAATGAAGCTTTTTCAAAAAAAAGCAAGATTTCTTTTTATAAGACGTATAAAAGGTAATTTAGCATGCTTTATAATTTGTGCGTCTGTTGATCTTGATTATTCAACTATCTTTCGTCCGTTCCGTTGCCATGGTGAAGCATAAACTTTTGGGTTAAAAATATCCTCCCATTTTCGCTACTAAATCTGCATTTTTAATGCGAAGGTTGACAGTCGGCCGTCGAGCACAAAAAGGAGGGCTCCGAATTCTCCCAGCCCCAAAATATGCGAATGGGACTTTGCACTAGGCAATGCCCCCAGATCTTGATTTGTACCTAACTAATTAACACTTACCTGAGGGAAATTTGATGCGCCGAACTCTGGGGCGGGAGTGAATCAGATCCATTCTCCCTTTTTTCTTGCCTTAGTCACCCTCCGGTTCGTTGAAGGAGCACATTAGAGTCGATTCAGAGGTGTCTTTAGCTCCCCTAGGCAGTGAAGGGAGGCGAGTTTTTGTGCCGTTATTAGGCGATAATGTTGGTGGCCTTTGTGTCCACCTTGTTGATGGGAATTGCTGCACCTGTTGATGCTTCGTCGTCGTGGCGGTCATAAATGCTGACTACAGGCCCGAAGTGTCCAATTTCAAAGCTCACTGTTGGACTGGCTAGGTGCCCCAGTGAGGCGAATTAATTAATACAACTATCTGGATCAGAGGGGCAAATCATCCCACTACGGCCCAAATGTATGATGTTTTTGTAACACCGTAAACGCTAAAAGTGTCATTTTTCCCACACCATAAACATTCCCACATCCCACTTTATTGCTCCAAACTCCGCCAGTCTGCTTACGTCATAAAAGTTTGAACAGTTAGCAATGATAAGGAACATGTGTCACGCATATCTGACACCTAGATCAGATAAGGAAAAAAAGCAAATATTTCTGTTACTTTCTGATCGCAGTACTACTTCATCTCTGATTGTGGAATAATATTTGTTGAATAAAGTCGGGTGGAGACTCGAGCTACCACTGCTAGAGCCAGAATGGTCAAGTGGTGAACTGAAGCTACAGCACAACTTTCCTTTCTCACGCTGCAGGACGCAAAATCAAGCAGGGAACCAAATATGGGCCGTTGGGAGATGATCAACATTGATGACTTGACTTTCGACGATGCCAACAATCCCATCGGCAGAGGGGCATTTGGTGAGGTGTATCGAGGCAAGTGGCGAGTACCGAAGCGAGTGTTGAATCAGTTCAATTGGGCACGGAACACTTCGCTGGATGTGGCTATCAAAGTGATTAGATCAGCTGCACCCACAGCTCAAGGTGGTGCTGCGTCAAATCTCGGTGCCTCTGGATTAGACAGCAATGTCAGCACCGTTGCAAGCTCTCAGCTGGGCGCCAACACCATTGATCGCATCTCCGCTAGAAGTAATCTCCAGGATATGCTCACGGAAGCCAAGGTAACTACCAATGACCTTACTTGTCAGTATCTCATTCCTAATGAAAGCCCTATCTACTTGATATTTTCATGCGTTAAAATCAACAGAGTTAGGCAAGAGAAGTAATGGCACGAAACTTCCAGGAGATCCATCCCTCCAGGTGTTTGTCTACTCTGAACACAGTAAGGTTCATGACTAGTAGCCCTCTTATCCCAGGGCTTGGCATTCGTTTCTCCCTGTTAGGAGAAAACTCATTTTTGAAATAAGCCGTGAGATTTAAAAGGGATTTCGTTTTTACAAGACCGAAGAGTTTAATTAAAGTAAGTTGTCTTTCAAATTTTCCCCTTAGTTGCCTATCTTTAATGACTATTAGGCTCTACCTTAGTTACCAATTACTCCTACGTTAAACGTCAGCGATGTGAATTCATTTAGCCGGTGAATTTATGTACCACTTCTCATGTTGGAAGTCCTTAAAATAGCATGCCATTTGTAATCAAATGTCATCACTTTCTCTGGTCTGGCATCTGTGTACCCCATCTGATCCACTTAAACAATCAACAACCTTGGTATCCTACTTTCATCTGAAAGTAATCCTATGCTAAATTTTGTGAAATACGTATATAAAAACTAAAATTTGGCCGAAATTTTGTTTTACTCTATAATTTTCAAGCAGCTTTTCTTGCTTACTATGAAGAAACAACTGAACTTCTAATTAGGCAAAAATGCATGCGGGTTTATGGGTCTTTCTAACACAACTGCCCCGTAGATAACTACCCCATGTTACGCTTCCTGCCGTTAAAAGTAGGCCCAACGACTTCATACACATAGTTCATGAATCAGTGTAAATGTTAAACCAGCATGAAATGTTTGCATTTTTCCTATTGCTCACCCGTAGTACCAGCCAAAGCTCCTTCCAACTCACTACTAACGGCTTTGCATTCCCGGTTCGTCAGCCTATTTCATGGGTTTTATGCAACCTTAAAAGGTTAAATCAAAGTGTACAAAACTAAAGTAGACAATGGCATGTTTAAAAAAGCGCATTACTTTTCACCTCTGTTGGATTGCCTTCCGGAATATGACTGTGACTCACGGAAATTTGGCTCGGAAGTAAATAAATTCTTGATCTAAAATAGGACTACACTTTAAGCGAAGCATTAAATCTATTTTTGCCCTTTCAAGGTAAAAGGTAGCAGCCAAAAATACGCCCACGTTGATGACCCTTGCCGTTGACATTTCAACCATTTTACTTAGCCCTTGTAGTTGTCACATTTCGTTGCGAGCTTCACCCAAAGGCAGTCCGTGGGACGCTACATTCTTTCAGTCGTGAGAAACACACATCCACTGGTGGATTAATATCATTCACTGCCGGAGCCAAAAAGGCTCTACAGCGAATCGGGGATGTACTTATGAACAACACCGATCCGAGCAGCTTTTAATGCATTATTCGTACCATTATACCATGTCCATTTGGCCCACTTTTGGACTCTTGCATTACGCCAGTAGACAAGTCCGCTTTTAGCTAAAAGAGGGGATGACGTATACCACTTTATAGTTCTTAATTAAAGCACAAATGTCTTTTTTCTGCTTGAAAATAAGAAGAGTTGCCATTGGCTACTGGATTTTTGGGAAAATCTACTACCTAGTTAATGACCCCTGTAATTCAAGCCTTGGCCTTTGGGCAATTTTAAAGTACACTCCCTATTTTCCAGTGATAGAATAGGGCCCTGTTGTGTTGCGTTCGTTTTCCTGTCCTTTGGATGAAGGATAGAAGCTGGTTTTCCCCACTTTTCTGAAATTCTGAATTTGCAACAAGTTTAGTGGTTCTTGCTTCCCTCCTCTACTGAGAATCTACCTTAAGTAGTATAAACACGGCTAGCAGAAAGACATCTGATAGCTGGAGCCTACTTCTCTTGGCCTTCTTCAATGCGAATTTTGTAGGTAATGGCCTCGGTGCAGCATAAGAATTGTCTGCCCCTCATTGGTGTCTGTTTGACCCGGAAAATGCAATGCATGGTGTCGATGTTTGTGGAGGAGGGCAGTCTGGATCGTTACCTACGCCTCCACAAGGACGACTTGAATAGTTTCACCTTGCTTTCATGGGCGGAACAGATTGCTGACGGGATGGCCTACTTAGAGGAACGTGGGATTATTCATCGGTGAGTTGCGGTAGTACGGAAGTCTATAAACAGCCTTCTATTTCGGTAGGGAAAAAAAGGACCTGGCGGAAAGTTAAGCCTACATCGCAAATAAAATAATCAAGTAAAAGAAGTAGCAACTTCCTAGAGGAATGTCGGCATGACAAGGTTTGGGCTGCACACGTTGTTTTAATATCCAATTCAAGTAGACCTCCTTTTGCCATTTCTAAATAAATGAATCGGACTTTAGAGTTTTTGAATGCTTTAGCTAGTGTTGTTCTGAAAATCATCCATAAAATGTTGAAATTCTATCCAAAACCCTTATCTTTTGAATCTTGTCCTCTCCGAAACTACTTAAATGAGATATTAAGTAGACTGAGTTACAATGTGAGCGGTGGCAAAACGGCATATCCCTGGTCCCTCCAAATCGTCTAATCTATTCCTCATTCAGTTACTGGTACAAATATGATGTAAATGTAGAGGATGAACACGAGGGGGTGTCTTTCTCCCTAGAAGAAGTGAACACTTTCCCGAGTTGTATCGTGTCGACCAGACAGATTTCGATCGCATTCATTTGGTCATCATGGCAGGAAATTCGTGGTGACCATTCTGCATGCACAGCTTGCAGGGGATGACGTGGCGTGCACCCTAGTGAATGGCTTGGAGATAACTTTGGGAGGCAGAATCCATTACTCATCACATGTCAGTTGTCAAACCATCTAAGCACAGCACCCGTTAATGGCATTTGACCTTAATTTAAGGTGCCACCAGTGACATTCACGAATTGCGATGGTCGTTGAGACCCAGATACATCCATCCTTCAACTGTTTCACCACCGGAATTGAGTGCTTTACGACAAATTTGTTTGAGAATTTCTGCTACCTTGGAACCAAGTTAAACATGATTTATTAGGTGGACAAGCTTGAATCACTTTCATCAACTGTAACCACCGCTTTATGGAGTGGCGCTGCAGAAAAACCAGCAAGTAATACCGGAGACAACAAAGAGTATCGTACCAGTAGACTGACAGACACTTACGCGCCAAAATATAACTTTCAAGAGCCACAAGAGTTCACAAGTTCCGGCAGGCACTTGAGGCAACCCATGTCGTGAAAACACCTTTGGTCACCCGACGCCAGTAGGAGTGTGGGAAAAGTCGCTTGCGGCACCTCACAGCGACCGTATCGTCGTGGGAGAATGATAAGGCTAGCGCAGCTACAACAAATATCATTCTACCGTGTAGCTCTAGCCTTCTTATTTGCGAGTGTCAGTCTCGGCGCTCTTTTGGGAGACAGAAATTAAAAACCATCACTCAAACAGTCTGTCAGTTTTTTTCAATTTAGTCCTGACTTAACGCCATCCCACTTCCATTACCCTCTCCCTCCTTCTTGGCCCGTAACTTTGATTAATTTCAAGCCTTCCCATTTTTATCCTTCATGAGCTGAAGGCTGTCGAATGACTAGGTCATTAATCCTCATTAAATGTCTTTCCACCACAACGTCCGCAGTGATTTGGCCGCAAGAAACGTGCTTGTTCAGTCCCGGGAACTGGTGCAAATAACCGACTTCGGATTGGCTAAAATGTTGGACACCAACGACGAGGACAGCGTTGTAGTTCGCACTGGACGTGTTCCAATTCGTTGGTTGGCTATTGAGACGCTTCAAGCTGGCATCTACTCTCACAAAACCGATGTCTGGAGCTACGGTAATGAAAATCCCCATTTCATCTACATTTTTCTTATGTTTCTACTTATTACATTTAAGTAAAACTCTCATGTGTTTTTGAATGCAGGTGTGACGCTGTGGGAGATTTTCACATTTGGCAAACAACCCTACGAAAATATAAGCACCTCGGAGATTAAGGATCATGTAATGAAGGGAGTGCGGCTGAGTCAGCCGGAAATTTGTACGCTTGATACCTACATGGTGATGGTGCAATGTAAGTCGCGCCTCCCCCCCTCCCCCGTCCACCTCATGTATGAAATGCTTTTTCCTTGCCAGTCGATCTTATTAAGGCCCTATTTACTGCTCTAGGCTGGATGGAAGAACACGAATCCAGGCCGACTTTCTTAGAGCTGATGAAATGTTTCCACAAGTACTGTCAAACGCCGGGCAGATACTTGTACATCGAGGTAATTCAATCTGCCTTTCTTGGGTGATGTTGAGACTGCTGCGCTCTTTGATAAAATCCTCCACCGCATCCAGGAGGAGGGATGAAGAAGCAGTCGCACAACTAGTTCACTCCCTAGCCTTAGGGTCTATTGTTGGGCCAGACATTTTGAGAACGCCTTCACTTACTCTACCGTGCTTTAGGGCGATGAGTATGCGATAACTCGTGCCTCTCCGTACACCCCTTCACCGGCTCCTTGGACCGAGATGAAACCGCTGCCGAGTAGTTTCCGGGGCGTACCAGACGGCACCTTGGGGCCACCCAACGGGACAGGGTATGCCTTTAGGTTCCCTGAAGAGCACTTCTTCGATGATCATCAACGCCACCTTCTGGGAGAGACGATGGGAGAGGGCAGTGGCAACCCGGAGGCAGAATCTCTTCTTCCACAGAGAGCTGGCAACGATCATCATCATCATCATCATCGCCGATTTTTTTCCCACTCAAATGAGACGAGAATGCGACAAAGCGGGCGACAGGAGCGTGCTCCGGCTGCTGGTGGTGGTGCATCGACAAACACTTCCGTGGTCTCGACGAATTTGGACTCGTGGCCAACTGGAAGCGGGATGGGATCGAATGCCGCCTTTCCTGTCTTAGGTTCGTTTAAGACTGTCGTTGACAGTGTAGAAAAGTTGAATTTTAAATTCTTAAATCCTCCTTCTTTGACAATGAGGCGATCCATTCAGCCACAGCTTTATGGTCCACCTAGTCAATCAGCTCAGTATCTAGTCCACGATGCCTTAGTCAATCATCTCTCTGGTGTCTTCTTCATGTAGAGCATAATCAAAACCAGCAACAACAACCGAAATACTACAACACCGCTTTTCTGGCCAGTGGCACTTACGGACCCCTTGTTAGACCACCATCACCACCGCCAGCGCCACCACCCCTCGCACAAGTGGAGCGTGATGATGACTTAGACACGATGGGTAGTGGGATTAAAGACGCTGAGATTAACTACCTTTCCACTCTCGAGATGTCTATGGACGGTGTTGAGGGAGCGGGTGGAGGGGAACAATCGTTGCAGCCAGAAGACTACCTGGAACCGAGAGCAAGTGGTAGGTTGTTGAAAGTTTCTTCAAATGTGAGGTTTGCAGCCTCAAGGTAGCGTCTGAACTGTCACTGGGGGTAGCCTCAATGCGCCACACCATCATCTGGAGTTTTTTTACCCCCATACAATCGACTTTGAGATATTTTCTCACTTCTTCCTTGAAGCCGATGGCAAAAAACGGTCGGGAGGTTTCAATGCCGTTGGAAATCCCGATTACTTGGTGGATAATCAAGGATACTTCCAACCCGCCGGTCCGACTAAACCTGTTTAAAGATGCGCATCTCTACTCCCGTCCCCACCTGACCCCTTCCTTCACATCTGGTGTAAATATCACCCAATCAGCACAGGTAGTGGGAGAGATGGAAGAGCACATATCATTCGTTATTGTTTATACCCCTCCACACACATCCATCTTCAACGTACGTACCTGTGAATAGCGTCAGCATTTACAGAGGCCATGGTTAATATGGCCTCTCCGCGTCCTTTCTGTCCATCCTCCAGACTCTTCCTTATTTGCTCCCTCAGCCCTTTTCTAGCTTGTCATCCCGCGCCTAACCGATGTTTGACTGCGTTCATTGAAACTTGCCGCCGCCATACACGCCAGCTTACTTCTCTCACCTGTGCCAAACAACTTCATTTCTACTGACAAATAAATTAGTAGTACATGCCCCTAGGTGAAAATTTTGTTAGATGGGCTGGTTAACGTTCGGAAGTTGATACTTTTTTATTTTACAAAAAAGTCAAGGAGGGGAAATATATACCTCCTTTTCCTGAATCGCGAAGAGACTTTCTGTCGTCCATGGCAACAATTTAATCTCTGCTGAAAGCTACAGTACTGACCGAGTTGGGTGTCACTGTTTGACCATTCCACTCGACGTTATCAATTAAGAGGTGTCACTGAGCGGAAGCTCCCCTTCCTGCCCCCTCCCAGCCCTTGAAGATGGAATCACAGTGATGCAGCTCGGGATAATGATCGCGGATTGGTGCTTGAAACAATAACCAACTCGCGTGGTTCAGGACCCAGGAGGCTCTTGGTCTCACTGTTCAAGAAGCCAGAGATAAATGAGTGGATACGTAAAGTATGCAAGAGGTTAATTAAAGAAATCTATACAACCAACATTTTGACTTAGTTTGTGGAGTACCACAAGACCGGTTTCATTATTTAGCCCTGTTTCCGCGGTTAATGCTCCAAGGCTGGTTCCGAAAGCCATCCGACCACTCCGTATACCACCAGAGGTATGCCTATGGGTATGCAATCGAGAAGTCGGAGGGGTGCAGCACAGACAGTAGCGGCAAGCGGACCCGCTCCGAGCAACTAGGCAGCCCGATTTTGTCAGCTACTTACCGAAAAATGGCACCGTCATGAGACGTGAAGTGTCAGACGTCACTTATTTTCCTAGCAAGCAATTGTTCACGGCCCCATTTGCTGTGCTGCGTCACGTTGAAAAACCCAAAATTATTAGACACCGGAAAGAGAACTCTTGACCGGTCTATAACAAACTTCCACAGATTCACCAACCATCTGTAGAGAAATCTTTGTAAGGAACACGTATTATGGAAATTCTTCCCATTAGATGAAAAACTGGATGATTGAATATCTGTTTTCCTGGATGATGGTCAGGTCAGATTCTCTCGGTCACTTTGATGCTAGCCAGAGTAGCGAACTTCACGAACTGATTCAGCTGGCGGTGGAAAGGTGGCTAAAAAGTGAAGGAAGAGAAATCACCTTTTGGACAAGGAGGGCAAAGGATTAGGTTAATATAGTGCAACTTACTAAATCAGAAACGTTTTCACGCAAGAGATCATGTTGGTCAAGGTCTCTGTCACGGAATTCTTTCAGGATCTGACGAATAGAAAGAAAGGTGAACAGGCATCAAATTTACGCATCACCCATAGGTTTGGGGTCTTAAAGGCTTAAGATTCAAAAGATGATCAGATGCCATGAGCACCTAGGGGCTTCGTTCAATTCAAAAACTGCAAAATTGGGAGTATGAATGATTACCTCCAGGAGCTCCGCATGTGAGACTGGATCGTCGGCAAGTAGCTCACGAATTTGGTGATTGTAATGTTCACCGATGGCAACTTCGATAGCAGATTTACATGTTAAGACAGCTGCTTCACCGAAAAGTGCAGTAGCGATACCAAAAGCGAAACCTGCTGTTTTCCATAGCGGCATCAGCAGAGATGGTCGAGCACGGTTAAGAGGAATGAGTTTTTCAAACCTTGATATGCTTAAGTTCTCCCGAGTGAGATTTTGCTAGATTATTAACAAGAAATAAGTATCTCATAGTCCACAAGTTTCATTCAATAAAAAGACGAAAATGCACTAACCTCTATGGTGTTTCTGATATGCTTACTAGTTAAGACAGCCAGTTGTCCTTTATACATATATTTTGCTGCTAACCCCTTAGCATGATCAACTCGGAGTACCCTATCCAACAATTTTCGAGTTCGAACAGAAGACACAGTGGCCATTTGGATTAAAAAAATGACGGCCTAGCGAAAGTAAACCAATTAGCATTCGAAAAGGAGAATAATATAATTCTGCGCTAACAAAAGGAGAAGGAGATTAAATATGGACCAACTGAAACAGAATTAGGGCCATATGCAGTAGTTATCTCCGTTTCGCAAGTAACCATGTCATACCTAAAAAGCTGAAGCGCAATATTCTAGCCCACTTGAATGATTGTCCATCATATCAATATGCTAACAAAATGATAGCTTAAATATACCAGTGCAAAGCAACTTTTAGTTTCTCTTACTATCCTGTGTGTGTCGTTAGTAATTTACGAATCTGAATATCAGTCCTTCTACCCTATCAAGTTAAAGCCTAAATTAATATTTTCTCCATTCACCAATCATTAATTCACACTGTTTTATACTTTATCAAAAGCCTTTACTTAGTAAACTTTGGCAATTCTGTACCTCCTTCGTATACAGTGAACAACGCACTTGCAACTATGAGCACCTTTCGACCGTAATGTAGCGTCCCGAGACTCCCTGAAGACGAAAGAAGACAAATACTCGGGCAGAATATATATTCAGCGCAGAGAAGGTGTCTGGGCTATTGGCATGGCCCAAAGGACCAGCCCACCCAACGAGGTACAAGGGGGGCTGATTCAAAGTGCAGAAGTGGCGCCTCACCAGTACCGAGGGATAAACCACTATCGTATTACAGTAATGCTAGGAGCTCACCTTTTGCTAGCGCATCGTTTCGGTGCTATATCGTCTTCCACACCTATTCGCCCCAACCGGGAAAAATGAAACTGATTTTTGACAAGTAATTTTAGCGCTTCCTGAGAATACACCGGACGGCGCAAGTGAAACTCTGGACGGGTTTTCGATTATGCTACTGGGTTCCACATATCTCGAACGCCCACACCCAACCCCCCCCTCACCCTCGAAAAAAAAATAGAACCAACCCCCTAACCGCCCTTCTTTTATTCAATCATATGAATAAATACAACTGAGACTAAGTAGCTTCATAAAACCAAAATTATGGTTTTTGCGCAGCCTACAACCGTCACAGCCAAGGGGGAAACAATGTGGTAATAATTAACGGCTACTATCCCGCTACCATAGCGACAATTCACGGTTGTCGGCGTAGATCACCAGAGTCGCGTGTGTCTATTGTTAGCCCACGCAGCTCTTTGATAGTTATATCTCGCTTGCCTTTCATTCAACCGCCAAAGCGTATTAATATCAGTACTTGAGAAGTCTGCATGGCCTCTGAACAACATTGAAGGTGTCGTTGCCCTGAAAATGCAAAACAGGGGGAGGATCTAATTAGAATACCTCGTTGACTTTATGCACACAGCCATTAATGACTAGGCCTTACACAAGCCGCTTGGAATATCGCAAGGCTGGTCCCTGCCTCAGGAATCCACTTTCACCTCGACTCCTTAATTGCGGTATATGAACTTGAACTGCAGACTTCTCCAGCGCTTTTGGAACACTTGGAGACGACTTGACATCGCCTTTTGGAGTGGGTTCTGGACGTGCTTCCAGATCTGGTGTCGCGCGCAACGAAAGTGACGAGCAGCGTTGAACTATGCGCGAGGAGGGGGAAGAAGGTGGTCGCTTAGCTTCCACGACTGGCGCTGGAAGAGTAGAGACTGAGGAGCAACGAGTTGGTATGGGGAACGCAGAGTGAAGGGGACTGCGTGAACGTCTATAACGTGGAACAAGAAATGCATCGACATGATGGAAGAATTCAGGAAAGACTACGAAGTTGTTGGATTGGCGAAGGGGGTGGTCTTGATTGTAGTGCTTTTTCATGAAAGAGAGCATCTTCGGAGAGGGAGAATCTATTGGTAGATCGGTGGCCACTAAACCCTCCTCCTATTTCGAAAAAAAGAGTAAAAGAACAATGTCAGACATTTATCACACCGGTACAGATATTTTTTGTAGTTAAATTTGTGCATTATTTGAGGGAAACCACCATTTCTTTCAGAATATCTCTCTCGGGAAAGCAAAAAACGCGCAAACGCCAGCGGTTTACTTCGTTATAATGCCTAACTTTAAGTTTATAAACTACTTAATCTCGCCTGAAAAGCAGTGAGTAAAATGGGTTTGCAAAATTATTTCATCCGACATACCTGAAGCATCCCTTCAAAAAGCTCTTTTCCGTAGCCTCGACGCTGAAAATCTGCTGACACGTAGAAATCCAGGACACAAACTGGTTCTACTTCAAAACACTCCCCAAATGAATTAAAAAGGAAAAGCTTCTTTTTCCCAACCTTTAACAGACCTATTGGAATTTTGGAACTAACAGTTAGGGAAGTGAACAATCCCTACCTTTGATCACCTTTGTCAGTGCATGTAAGTACATAGCATCGATGATTTGTGTACCGCAGTTTGTGTAAACTTGTTACTATACTCGGCAACGATTGAGCCTAAACAGTGTATTAATTGTAAATAGATGAAACAGAAAACCTTACCTCAGCTGACTCCCGGCCAAGCCTATCGATAACGAGCCTTAAAAATTCAGTCTCTTTAGGATAATGGCTAACAATAAGTGAAGACCCATATTACCCAGACGAAATGTATTCGTGATCACAAGTAAATTTTGAAATGCGGTTGGGGAAGACACGTGCGACCATTTTGAAGGATTCCATAATCCAATTATCACAAAATCACATCATTTACCCCGTATTCCAAATCAGGCAGTAGTTAAGTAATTTTGGTTTGTGCACTATAACAAAATACCAAGAGGTCAAGAAAGTCCAGATACAAAATTGAATAGAACAAGTCGCTTAATAAAGAATTTTACAACAATCTCCAGAAACTTGGTTTACAAGCCAAAATCATTAATTGTGAGACTAGGAAATAGGGCAGACCCAAAACATGTATGACTTAAATTAAAACCTAATAGAAGCGTTTTGAATTATAAGCATTACATTTGTTAGCCATACGAGCAGAACAGAACATGTGTTATTAACGTATAAAGGGCAGTAGCCGCTGAAACAGTGCTTTACAATTTTTAATGCTTGTTTTGATCATACGCGCAATTAGATCTTCTTGGTTTGCAGCTTTGCAACATAGCGTGATTATTAAACAAATGAAAATCATTTGCTTTTTGTGGGTAGTAATACATGTTTCACTATGCTAAATTTTTCCAAAGTCTCCACCATAGAGTCGGAGCACAGAATCAAGTAACTGCAGTAATCGCATAATCTGCCACACATTTAGGTAAATAAGATAACTTTTTGATTGGCATTTTTTAATGCACGGAATCGTGAAATCTCCGGCATCGATCATCACAAGACAGTCGGCGCTTCAAAGCCACTCATGAATAGGGGAAATTAGTCATCAATCTTCTTGCATATAAAAATTCATTTGGTTGAGACTATGCTTCGACTAGAGCATCTCGTACGCCTAAAAACAGAGCTACTTCTTAGTAGATCAGTTAATTTTCTAGAGGCAGAATGGTGGCTGAATATTTTACCTCGGTGAAAATAATTTGTTGCAGTTTTTAAATAAACAAAGCAACCTATCTTTTGTAACACCGCAAATCTCTCCTGTGGTTGCAAAAAAAGTGACATAAATGAGGGAAAGACAAATTATTTATGCACGAAAATTATAAGAGTTTGGTGATACCACCGGAGGATGATGGTGTTTATGGGGCACAACTTGGTTTATGCTGCAAAATCCAACTACACATCAGATGCAATGGTAATCTACTTCTCATGCGAGCGACAGTAATTTTGATCCCAACGCCAGTGTGCTTTTAAATTATGCGATGAGTAGGTGGATTTAATAGTTGTTAACGGCTAAGTCAATGCTCTGAAACCAGTGCCTTTTGCCTAAGACAAAACCAAACGTTATTCTCTTCAGAGAGGCAATGCCTTAAGTAGGTTTCCTCTTGCTTCTGAATTCTTGCTTTAGGTTTGTTTATCCCGTTTAACTAGAATTCCTTCACCCAGTAGCGACAAAAAAGGATGTGCTATTTGCTCACATGATTAACATCCGCATATAACTAACGCTGCCGGTTCAAATTTAGCTCCATATCTTGCAAAATATGGAACTGGGATGACTAATAAATTCAAATCATATTCAAACCATTTTATTGAGAAGGTGTGCCATCGCAGCTACCTGCAGTGGATGCAGGGGTCAGTGCAGCACTTTGAATAAATATTATTTTCAATCGGCTCTATCCGTCCCTACTTGTAATTAGGAGTCCGCCGACATGGTCAGGAGGCCATATCCTACAGCAGGAGTACAACTTGCCAATGCTTAAGATTCCTTACAGCCTAACAGAGTTTAAGGCTACCTAACTCCTTAACAAATCCATTAGAAATAATAAATACCTTATCTTGATTCAAGTGTTCTATTTTTTGGATGAAGGCTGTCATATTACAAAAAAATGATGATGTTTGAGACACGATTTCGCGTTGTGTTTCAAAATTACAAGACAGTTTATAAAGGACTTTAGGTACGAAGATTGTGGAATACGTTGGTCGTATAACTCTAGGAATTGATAAAAGGACCGCTTTGGCTGGTGGGCTGGCCTCTGGGCAATGCCACTAATTCCAGGCCTCAGTGCATGCTAGTATACATATACTCTGCTCGAGTTCTGAATTTTTTCTGCCTTTAGAGAAACCCATTGCCCTACAGTTTGTTTAACCAAACGCTTGTGTGGGATTTGTTGAAGTATACAGTACGACTTTGCCTACACATGCAAATAGAAACACGTCAAATCTAGTCGTTAAGCATTTGATTGGCACCCTTACCTTTTAAATTATCATCCAATTTAGTATTTTTGGCGAGGTTATTCAAAATAATCTTTTTTTTTAAACTACCAATTTAGATGAACAAAAGAGCGGGAATAAGAATGCCGAAACCTGTTACTGAGGAAGATGCAAGTTCTCAATTATTTTTAATTTTTTAGCTGAAATACCAAATATCCGTGACGGCACACTCTCTAAGTGAGATATGTCGTACGAGCACTAATGCTGACTTTCGAAATAGGGTCTCCGCCCTACTAAAGGTATGAGGTTAATAAAACTGATTCTCGTCTCACGACATTCAGGTGCCCATAAGGGATGTTGAAAATGAGATTTCTAACATCCTCTCCACTATTTGGATTCACGTAAGTTATTAGAACAGCTTTTCGGGTTCTGAAAAACAAGTGGCACCACTTCGATTGAAGCATATTCACTGGGAAAGGTGTCCACACTTGACGCCCTAATTTCCTCACACAACTCAATTTCTCCCGTTAAACGTTACCTCCGTGCGTCACCAAAGCTGTTGAATCCTCCGATTCCTAACGTATACTTCCCTTGCCAATTGTAGCCCACGAGTGATATAAAGGCCCTACAAGCCAAACGCCGAAAGATCGTGGCCAACTTTGGAGCGGCAGACTTCGACCGCCTCTTCGAAGACATGGAGTAGCCTCTCTCACTCTCTCCCTTACCCCAATTCTTCCCTTTGTAGAAAAAAAGTCAAAAATCGTGAATTATGGCTATATATTTGAAATATATACATACAAACAGCGCTATCTTTGCCGGTCAGTCAAACGTATTTTTGCCATGGAATGCGGTATCCTAGGAGGCAAAAGGGCAAAAAAATCATCCTGCCAGGTAAATACAAGGTAAAAGGAGGGGAAGAAGGAATGATAGGAAAGAGTGTTGATATTGTCCCACAAGCGGGCCTACCTCACGTTTTCTGGCCTCCATGAGTTTCCGATTGTTCTCCTCAAGAATCCGTTCCAACTCCTCCTGCTTGCGTCTTTCCTCCTCCTAACAGATACGTTAGTATTGAAAACCAAATAAGTTTTCGAATTTACAAAAATACCGCAGAAAATCAACTCAAGTGTTTTAAGATCAGTAAGGCAAGTTTAAATCAAAATTATCCACATTTTTATTGAGATTAGGCGCCAGTTTTCGCAAATTTCTGCGTGAAACGTCCTTGTCAATGACAATAGTTAGGGGTAAAACACTCAACTAGAGCGATTTTCGGATCACTGGACCAGAAGGGTCTCCCATGGCATGGCATGGAAGGCACATGCGACTATCCACACCCTCTTCACAGAGATTCCTAACCCTGAGGTGCGCGGTCAAGAAATGAGGTCCTTGTGACCAATCGCGCGGAGGTAGATGCATCCCGGTAAGACGTGATGATTAGAACGGGAGTAATAGAGTAAAAAGGGGCTTTAAGGATTGTTGGTTTACTCTACACCGACCCGATGAGTGATTTGTGTCGAAAGGTAGCTTTTACACTCCAACCACCCAATCCCCACTTCCAAGACACTGCTCCAGTTCCCACAGAGGCAACCGGTCTACCCAATTAGTGCGACAGATCTGGAGGGTGTGCAGCTACAATTTCTTCCTGGGAAAGAATAGTCGTTGGGACGAGACACCCAGTGCGAAGAAAGCGGTGACAAAGCGAGGCAAGACCTCACACCACGTAGCCCAAAACTTGACCGCGAGAAGGTGAAAGGGAGGCACTACTTCACTGTCAGCCTCGTTCTCCTCTCACATCTCGCCAATCACACAGGCAAGTGCGCAAAGTAGACGGCCCGACCCGTAAACAGGGTTGGAGTAGAAGCTGAGGCAGTCAGAGCTGTTACTGTGGCCTACTGAAACAGCTTCGCAGCAAGTTCGTACCTCTCCAAGTGTGGGAAGAAGGTGGAAATGAGTCTTGAACTCCGAAGTAGCACTCTGACATCCCACATCGGCGCTTATTCAAAGCACAGAATGAAATAAAACCGTAAAAATGACTAGAAAAGACCTTTTGGCACTTCTAGAGCGTCAGACACTAAGATGTACGCAAAACAGGGTCAAAGTCATTTCAGTTGACCCTTCAATAAGGTGTTCAGTCCAGCAAGTCATGGGAGAAGTGTATTTGGAAATAGTCAAACGTATTTTGACAAGGAGCCTGAATCAAGCCACATTAATGTCATTAATCCCTCCAGCAATGAGAAAGAACGATTTGGAAGGGAACGAATCTTGCCATGTCACTTCTTGGGAGAGAGAATGTGGAATCATCGCATCATTTTGATGGAGAAAAAAAGGATAAACTTCTTGAGTTTCCGGAGCGCGAAAGGGATTTTTTGGGGTAAGGAAAGTAAGTGAGAAGCCTTTTCAAGCTGTTAACAGAAGGCAGATTTGACTTTACAATAGCAAATAGCCCACAAAGACATTCTGCAGTCCCTTCACCGAAAACCGATTTGAGAATTTCGTGGGGTCCACGAAGATAACGCAAAAGGCGCGATCAAAGAAGTAGAGCCACACTTACAACTGGAAACTGTTCGTACCGGACAGTGACAATGCGACATTAGACAGCTCGTCCTTCCGACACTCACCTCAACACGCCTCTTCTCCTCATGCGCGCGCTGGATCTCGCGTTCAATATCCTCCATCCTTTGCTGCACACGTTTCTCCAACTCCGCCTGGTAGAGACGCTCCAACTCGGTTTTCAGGTCCGCCGCCCGATCGACCAGGGCCGCCTCGAAGGCCTCGGTCACTCGCGCCTCCAACTGGCGTGCAGCTTCAAGCTCGCGTTCTCGCTCCTCTTGCTCGCGACGCTCTCTAGAAGGAAACGTTCTTCTAGACAGTCTGGAAATTTCATTTAGTCGTTTTATAGTAACTTCCGATCTGGATAGTCTCCAAAAGAGCAAGAGGGGAGGGGGGGAGAGAAACGAGAAGAGACCTTCAATGCGTTTCGTGGCTCTTCAGGATCTGTTGATCTATCAGTTCCTTCTACATGCTTATGAGAGGGTTGTTTAATTCAAACTGAGACCCAGTTTCACAGGCTTGAATAGGGAATGCCACCATGCCAATTTCGTCTCATTACTGCTCGTAATGGCCGATATACAGATCGCGTTCCATTGTAGACACCGTTAATAAAGATGGCAGGCGTCGGTAGGGGTACTTGAACACAGGAGCGTATGTCAATGACAGGAGGGACAGAGCTGGCAGAGTACGGTGATAGGTTGTTCTGCTGAAGTGGTAAGGCATTTAAGAAGTGTCGACGGTACAAAGATGATTGCACTAAAGCTTGTTAGTGACGACCCCGTCACCAGTTCGCAGAACAGCGATACGTCGTGCGAACATTCAGCAGGCAAGTGGAACGCCTGATCAACACCCAACTTGTGATGAAATTGATCGAGGGGGAAACTTTCCTGCGAGAAAGTTTGGCACAATAATTTATGAGCACCTGTGATTTCGACGAGAACAAGTGGAGCTTTTAACTTTTCATTGACATGGCAGAGTCTAAGATTGCGGGGAGGTGGGGAAGCGCTGCTACAAACGTCGGGTTTTTTAAATCGCATCGTTAGATGTGACAAAATCTGGGGCAGGATGGGGCAGGCTCTTCCGGGGTGGCACAGCCTCAGTGACAACTCTTCCCATGCATTACATAAACACTGAAAAGAGCATTTAGCTGTAGCATAAGATTACGCGGCTAAATAAATGACGTTTACCATTCCTTAAAACTTCTCTCCTTATATAAACTCAAATCAACGTGCGACTTAAATGGCCCATAAAATAAGCCAATTTTTCCGTTTGCAACACTCTCTGGAAGGAGGAACGGACGAAATAGAGCCTTGCCGTGTGTTGCGACCCCTCCAGTCCCTTGTGTATGCATGCTGACACCGAAACCAAACCTTACATCACGATGATTGTAACGAGGAAACGGAAAAGCCAAATTAAACACTGTGGGGCAAAAGTACTTCTATTTAGGTACATGCTCCTAAGGGGGTAATTTTAAAGTAGCCAGAGAATTATAGAATGACCTTATGCACACCCACAGGCCTTGAAATGACATCTTGGGGGCGTCCAGGGCGCCACATATTCAATCAGTTTTACACTCTGGAAGGAACACAATCACTTCGAGGAAAGCTTAAGCTTAGGGGTGACGAGTGATTACTGTGGGAGATGGGAATTGATCGTGTCTGACCAACATAGTGCACATTAAACAAAGGGACCAATAATGTAATGGAACACATCACTAAAAAGGCCGGAGAAAAAAGCAAGTGTTCTTTGTTGATGTTTTGAAGATACATGAAAGCACTTAAGACAAAAATAACGAAAAGGTGCAGGAGGATTCGGCATATACTGCGTACTTTTCGACCACTTTTCATCCAGATAAGTGCTTATGGGAAAAGTGATTAGCGTGCAAAATGCACTCCTTGTGACAAACTTAACCTGCTCTAAATTCAGTTGATAAAGAATTTGCTTGATCTGCACCTAATGCCCGAAATCCACCCGATTGGAGGCAATAACGTATTTCCCAAATTCAGATGTCTGTCACTAGATGCATTTTGCAAACCGACAGAACACCTTAACATCGTCCATTTACTTATAAGTATTCACAACACTACGTTTGGAAGGCATTTCTGGCACGAGCGAATTTACGTATCTCCAACACACTGATAGTTATGCCACACCGACCGTCATATGATTTCACACCGCAACGAAAAGACATATGAGTCAAGCGGTGAAATTTAACTGCCACGTCTTGTGGGTAGACCATATTTAAAAATATGCTTGGGATAGATGATAGTGCATGATAGCTGCTCTCTACGAAGAAACACAAAACCCAACAGATGATCAACAAACCACGAGCAAAAAGACATCACCCAAGAGATTTAAATGTGTAAGAGAGGAGAGCCAGAAGCTCTGAAAGAGAACCATGACAAAAAGGAAATAAACGTATCCATTAAAGTGAAGGATGAGGAGAGGTTGTGGCGTCTACAGAACAAGCATTTAAACTGTGCTAGAAATCAAACTAAAACTAATTACACTGCGGCTCAATGTGTTATGCATAATCTTGTCAGGGAAGCGCAATAAAGCCGTGCTAAGAAGAAACAAACCTCTCCTTCATCTCCTGCATTCTTTTCTCGTATTCCTCCTTTTTCCTAGCTTCCCGAATTTTTCTATCAATGTCTCTTAAATGTGACTTCTTTAGTCTTTTTTCATTATCATTTGATGGAGATGAAGAGCTGTCGCGCCTGCAATGATTAATACGCGATGTTGACCTATCTTACTTTCGCCGATGCTCGGATCGATTGCTATTTCGAGGTGGACGATCACTGGGTCTATAAGAGCGGTCGCGATCCCGATCCCTTTTTCGTCTGTCCCTTGATGGGGAGCGATAGCGCCGATGTCTAGACCGGCGCCGGTCAACCGAAGACCTACTGCGCGACCTAGCCATTTAACTACTTAAACCACCCACAGACCAATTTTAGGATTAAAACACGGACAATAAAATTTTGTTGAGTGAATCGATTGAAAAACACTTAAACCCAAGTTGGTACCACAAAGAAGCAGGTAAAAAGTTTTTAAACGGAAAAAGTTTTCCAGCAAAATTGTACTGAATATTGGCCATGTATTGATCAGAAGGCAAAATGGTATTTTCAAAAAAGCAGCAAAATGACAAATAACA
>NW_020170420.1:363375-375809 GCF_000524195.1 Echinococcus granulosus | reverse complement strand
CCAAGTTTAAAAACATGAATTTCAATCGGTTTATATGGAATACAACCTCATTTTTCCTTTATTAAAGGAAAGTACTAACTGCAATGCCTTGAATATTTGTTTACTGGTCGGCAATGATAGAGGGCCACTTTGTCTTAGCCATTGTATCCCACTGGATAGGCTGGCCTCTGGGCCTTGCCAATGACCATAATACCTTTTGTATGTCGAATACCCATATTCTGTTCAGGTATTACATCGTCTTCCGCCTCCAGAAAAGTCTCCAGGCGCTACATTGGTGGCAGCGGAAAACAACCCTGATCTTAAAGGGCATCTACCTTAATTTTTACTGTTGGGTCATTAGCCCTACTGAGGCGGAAGTTCATATGCTACGGATGGGAGAATCAGTGACGATCCCAAACAGAAGGGCTAAAACTGACGCTTGACTTAGGCACATCTTTTAGTTCTGCCTTTTATAGGAAAGCTACTAACAGCTGAAGTGACATTATTCCTTGAATCGCCTGGAAGCTTCACCACAGAATTTCTTTTCTGTACCTACGTAAAGCTGTTGATAAAGTGAACTCGCAATAATTTCTTTACTGCCCTTCTAGCTGGGAAAGGTCAGGATGAATATTATTAAGCGGCTTTGAAGTGGAAACAAAGCGGCAAGGAGGACCTTGGTTAAATCCCTGCCTTCCTTACACAAGTCTGCTTTTAGGCCAATGGTCTCATACCTGTCTATGGCCACACATGACAGTCAGTACAGATCTTTATCCCTGGCTCCATTTCCCGAACCAAACGACACTACAGATGAAGTTGGGATGCCAAAAGGTAGCAATGACTTTGCGTTCAAGCACCCCTTAGTTGCATGGAAATCCGATGACTGGTACGGCCAAGGGGATGGGCATGAACGACGCTCAGAAGAGGAGAGGGGCTGGTAAATACGTTATGCTGGTTCAGTGGTCGGTTTTGGCTAATGCTTGCCTTGTCTTGGCCATTGTACCTCGCCGATCAGGCTGGACTTCAGGCCATGGCAGTAGCCCCTATACAATCTGTATGTTGAATATATGTGTCCTCTTCGAGCATTATACCCTCCGATGTTTTCGAAAAAGCTTCAAGGCGCTGCATAAGCAATAGCGAAAAGAATATTTACTGCTAAGTAATGCTACTCTGTGCCATTTTAAATATACTTGACATATCCTCAAACAAACATCTGTGGATAATTTGGGTTGTGCAGTGTAGAAAACTGTTTTTCTGCACAAGCTACCTTTAGGTTAAAGTTTACAAGTTGATTTGCTGGAAAATGCGTGTAAGGTGATTTAATGATTCGTAAATGAGACATTAAAATTAACTCCTCTTCATATGTTACAGTCTACATGAAGCTGTGCCTACAGCAGATAAACATTAAACTAATTTTTTAATAATTATGCTTATTTTAATTATTTGCCGCTCCAAACCCAAAATTGGTAAAACCGTGAAACCGTAAAATAAACTAAATTTGGATAATCATGATGATGATGATGTCGGCCTGCTAGTCGTGTGCCATTGCGCTGCATCTGCATTTGCGTTGCCAAGGTTCCGTCAACATGTTTTTTAATGTGGTTATTACCTTTTTCCACTTAGACGAAGTTTATTGTGCAATCAGCAGTTTTGATGGCATCCCTCTTTCTCACCTGTTTTCACGTCTTTCCTAGACTACGTTGATTTTGCTTTGTATTGGGCTTGGCTTTTTCGCGACAAAGTGTCATGTTGTTCGTGTTTTACAATTTTTATTTCTTTTATTGGTTTTGATTTACTAATTTAAGTCAATTTTAGACGGTTGGTTAGGCAAGGGAGTGCTTCGAGCATGGGGTGGCTAACTCTCTCCTACTTCTCACTGCCACATCGTGACAGCCTCTGGGATTCTGTTTTTGTTTTTAGATGGACGTGACCCTCCTGTTACTAATCCTCATCCTTCGGGTCCTCCTTGTTCAAGGAACGGACATCGAGGGTACTATTGTTGCGCCAATAGGCGCGTCTCCCAATTGGGCTGCTGAGACGAAGGTCCGCGTCGATGGAAACCGTTACCTAGGTTTTGTCAAGCCCGATGGCAGCTTTATCATCTCCGATGTCTCTCCTGGCTCCTACCTAGTGGAGTTTACCAATCCCACTTTCCTCTTTCAGGTGAACGAAAATTCATAAAATGCTTTTATTTCTAACTCCTTCAACTCTACGTTTCTCTCCAAATCAGCGTCTCTCTGACGAAATGATGCTTTTTTTATCTCCATTTTTTCGCAGCCCGTAAGAGTTGATATTAACTCCAAAGGAAAGATTCGAGCTAGAAGCGTTAATTTGCTACGAACCACTGCTGTCAAAGCTGTGACCCATCCTCTTCGTATTGTAACTGTCGGCAAAGCCATGTACTTCCAGGTACTTTTTCTCCAAAAAGACTAATTGGTCGTCTTAGCTTTGGCGGAGATTCATCAGTTATTAACTTTATCACTTTAGCCTCGTGAGCAGCTCCGCACGCTGGATCTACTTCTCAATCCAACAGTCCTGTGCATGGTTATACCTCTCCTCTTTGTAATGCTTATCCCGAAACTCATGGACACCAACGACCCAGAATTCAAGGAGATGCAGAAGAATAGCATTTTCGGTGGCCGCAGTGCTGAAACACCCGACATAAGTGATGTAAGCTCATTAAAGTCAATTTTTCTCCCGTTTTTGTTTGGTTAGATTAATCTATATTCATCTCCCTTGCAGTATCTCTCATCGGTGTCACTTCTCGGTGGAAGTAGCACCAAAAAACAGCCACCCAAAAAGGCAATCACCGCGACCGCTACGTCTACTCACTCCGCGGCGCAGGAATCGCGTAGGGGCGGCAATACCCGAAGACGCAATTAACTAGCTCACTAGGCAAAATTGTGATCTTGTAAAAAGAAAGTGGACGCACCTGATGATGATTAATTTGTATTTTAGCTGTGCTAATGTGTTGCTTAGTTCTTGCCGCAGCCAATGAAACAAACTGCGGGTACGACGAACCGTCTTTTGCTGTTGACGTGTGTGGGCATGTAACGCGTGGTCCGGGGTGGATGTGTCCGCAGGGGTTGATTCATTATGACCGGTAAGTGGAATGATACGAGATTCGACTGGTCTTCCAAAGGCGAACGTAGTATTAGACCCCCTCAGAAATCAACTGATCACTTCCACTGGGTCGTGGATCCTGTATTAATCGTCTCCGACCCGTCGCTGTGTTTAATCTATCTGGTCTTACCACAGGTTTTCAGCACAACCGGCTCGCCTTTGGGATTGACCATCTGTCACAACAAAATTTCTCCAGCAGACGACCAAGCGGACGTTTCACATGAGGAAATAAGACGTGATTCTTTACTGCTCCACCAAGTATTCCGAAAGGAATTGGTTTAGAACCTGAGCTTGGTAATTTGCTTTACGAGTAACGAGTGCGCCACCAAACTTCGAGGATTCACCACCTACTCAATACGATGCGAAAGAGCCCAAGAATGGACTAGAAAAGCCTTGCCTTGAAAAGCAGACCCCGTATTTCGTAGCATTACAAAATCACATGTGGACTAGACAATTCACAGGTAGCAGTGTGATTTCCACACAGCTGGCTCAGGCCGGTTTTTCTGTTTCCAAAGAGAAAGCAAATTTCACCATGAGGAATGAGGCTCGAAATTAGCCCGAAGGAGAAACAACCACCACCAAAGTAGTCGGCTTTCATCCACTTCCGCAAAAAAACTGCTACCAAATGGATATTCCATCAGGTTTTATTGAAGTAGGTAAAATACTTGGTCCTAAATCAGTTCAAGCCATCAAGGCTTACCTCATTCGACATGTGGGGAAGGGGATCGACAACAGATGTGGAGGGGAGGGAGGCGGAGCAAAATAACCCGCATTTTTACTTATTACACATCGGAAGGAAAACAACCTGATTGCACGCCCCATAGTTTTGCCTCCTATTGAAATGCCTTCTTCATCATCCTCGCCATTGTGGCGTTGTGTGCGCGGAGAGAGGCCTGCAACTCGTGAAGAACCTTCTCGCCCGCTTGATTGGTGGGATTCAGCTGGAGCAGACGATTCGCGTCCTCAATACCCGCCTCGAACTCCTCCATCAGGAGGTAGGCTGAGGCACGACGGTAGAGAACCTTCTCAACGTCTCTCAGGTCTATTCCTCGTCCCCCTTCCTCCTCCTCCTCCTCATCCACCTCTTGACTTGCAGCCAAAAGTGTGTTATCTTGGGGAGCGATTTCCAGAGCCTGGGTGCAGAGTTTCACCGCGTAAGCAGGACAACCGGCTTTCAGTTGACATAGTGCCATGTTCGAGAGGAGGCTACAAGTGAACCAGAGAAAAATAAGCTCCAAAATTTTCATTCTACTTCCCCCATAAACCTGTAAGAAACTTATTAGGGCACGTAATTCCCACTTGCTAGTAAAATTTAATCCGTTGAACCCACTTGGACACCAGCCACAAACTGGAAGCAACCAGCTGCATCGTTGGCTGCGCGAAATCCCGAGGTCTATAGGTCACTAGACCTACACACGAATCCCCTTTTGAGAAGTGAGGTGAGAGAAAAAAATAAGATGGACATGAAACCCTGAGTAGATTTTAGGAAGTCTTAGCGGCACAAAGTCAAATGATGGCCTGGATTAAATGCAAATGAAGGGTGTTTCACTCACCAGGGATTCGTAGATGACAACTGTAAGGTGGGAAGCCATTCATGCAAAGGGAGACACGCGGAGCGCCACTTTACCATATCACTACTGGAATGGTTCTCAATTCGCCAATACTTGGAATCTGAGAGTTGGAAGGCATCCAGAAAAGTACATAAAAGCACTTCTAACCAACTGACACTCAATCATGCCGAAATTTCCACCAAGCCGGAGAAGGGTGATACTCCACGCCATCTCTCCGCAGCCAAAACAATCATTTCTGCATCTGTCTTATCCGGATCCAAGTGAAAAGTGGGCTTTTTATTACATCGATGGGGTTAGACGTAGGATTCTTGCCATGGAGTTGGACACAGCGCCTGAAATTGCTCTGAACACCGCACAACTGGAGGTGACCAGACGTCATACCGTTGTCATTTGCTTGCGTCAACAATGGCAGACTTATGGGTGATCTAAGCAGGCGAACTCTGCCTACGTCTGAGTGGAATCAAAACAGTGAGAGCAAAAATCTACTGCCTAAGTGGCGGATAACTGGCAAAAATGACACCAGAAACTACCCAGCAAAATCGTTGTCACGGTGGACCGAAGCCATAGACTTTGCGTCTTCCCAATTTCAGTCAATACATCAGCTGATCAGGCATCATATGGAATTGCTGCAATTGACAGGCACTTTTAGAATGTCTGGGACTATTCATTATGCCTCATGGCGCCTAAACACATTTCCGGCCCTGGATGCAATGTGAAATGACGAAGCTACTCAAAAAGGGCTACGATAAGGCAGAGTACACCAGAGCGAAATAAAGTAATTATTCAAAGACAAATGCCCCATCTTAGGAGAAGAACCCCAATTCTTTGCTACGAAAAATAAGGCGATACGTGATAGAAGTCGAGAGTGTTATTTTGGGGCCCTCATGTCGAGGATGCGGGGTTAAACCTGGTGAATGTGATTCGAGCTCACCTGCCACGCGAGCCGAGGTTAATTCGATGCTGAAGGCGCAGAAGCTCCACATCAAATTCGTGGTGCACGATTGGCAGACGCACTGGCGTAGGATATCCCCTCGGAAACCGTTTAAATGAATAAGGTGTTAGGGAGGATCTCCTATTCCTCATCATGGGTGAAATAGGTGGAGATTAAAGTGTCAGGAACAACTTTCAGTGATGTGTAACGTGGGTGATGAGGTAATTAGTTCGCACTCTTATCAAGTAAGGAGGTAAAGTTGTGGTGAAAGGTGAACAAATGAACTCCACGTATACGAAATGGCATCAATGCCAAACGATCCGCTCAGTTGTCACCTCGCACTTCTAAGGTACCATCCGAACCCCGGAAGACTGAACTTATTTGATGTGTGTGCGTGGTGCCAAACAATTGCGCCTGAGACCTCCCTCCTCGATACGATATGGCACAACATGAGGGTGTGCAAGCAGTAAGCCATGATGAGAAACGAATGAAAATAGTGAATTAAAAGGAAAAGGTGTTATCTCTTCATGACCACGCGCCTCGCTGCAACACTTAGTCGTAAAATTTGCACTTCAGTATGGAAAAGGGGGAAATAAGGGCCCTTTCTCACCCTTCAGGCGATTATCACACCTTCTCTACGTTACACAATCACATGGGAAATATGCAACTGAGAAATAAAGCGAGGTAGAAAGAGAACCGGGTGAGGAAAGGTTTTTTTTCCTCCAGTCTTCAAAGATGTATAAAGCGGAGTTTGCAAACCTGTCTTTATGGGAAGGGATTACAAAGGCGATTGTTGCAGAAAATGGAATTTCCATTAGTATATGCACTAGGCTGGGTGGGGATCCAAACACATATTTAAAAGGAATTCAAACAGCCGCTTCCTGATGCAGAGAAGCTATTGGGGCAAAACACCTCAAACCTATGTGCAGTACTAGTAAATTATAGGTCAAGCTTACCTAAAATGAACTTTCTCCATCGCCTCCACGTCCACCTCAACCCGTTCAGGATCTACTGAATACTGTGCATCCCCATCAAGATCGATATAATCCCCTCCCACCAGGCCAAAGGTCACCTCACACGCTTCCTTCTCCTTCTCCACTTCCTCTGCTCTTACCGAGAGATCGAGTGCGGCACCGATGAGGGTTACAAGTTGCAGGGCTCGAGAGTAGCACGCAAAAGCCGCGATGATGGGAGAAAGATTGTGCGCATCTCCACGCGGAGCCGAGTTGAAAAGCGAAGAACCGCGTGCTTTGAGCACTGAAGCCTGCGCAAACCAGAGACGGGGGGTTGAGGTCCGCCAGGCAATGTTAGTGCCATTACCATGGCTACTAGTGGCTTCTACGTTATCTCCAGTAGCTGCTTTTTTACGCAGAGTGGGTTGATTTTTCTCCTCCTCTTCATCATTCACAGGAGTTGGGTAGAAGGCTTGAGGTGCTGAGAAACCGTCTAGATGGGCTGTCACCTGCAGAGATGGTTAGGAAGAAAGATGCTGACCTGACAAGACGAATGCTCACTTAGTTTGACTTCAATGACGGCAGTAGAGCCAACATTGAGTGTTTGAAGGGCCTTCTCAATAGCCCCCCGGAGGCTGTCGGAAAGGTCAGGAGCTAGGCCAAGACGAAGGCAAAACTTTTGCTGTTGTTGGGGTTGGAGATAGATTATGTGGGGACAATTTTCACCAGTGCAGAGAAAGCAATGTGAGATTGGAATGTTTTCTGTGGCAGTCAGGGTAATCCAGCATTTACTACCATCCGAGACTCCACGAAGCACCGACTGAGTGCTTGCTCTATTGCGGGATATAACTTTGAATTGCTTAATGTGCAAAATGATGCCCATTTAGCACCAATAGACTGGAAAATTGTCTTGCAATCAACCACAACAAACTCGAGGTAATAAAAACAAGACGTGAATCACAGGCATTTTCTAATAAAAGGTAGATACAAATAAGTACACAAAAGGCAAAAGGGATACTACCGCATTTGTGAGGATTGCAACGAACCGCTACTTCGGACTTAAAATTTCGTTCCGTACAGCATGTCGTATACAACAACCCAAACGACCAAAAATGTTGCAAAAGTGGTCATCAAGCCCTCTTTTATTATTTCGCTATATCCACCGTATTCCTCCTCATCCACACGTTGAAACACGGCAGCATAAAGGTAGACGAAGGTACAATTGATAAAAAAGAAGGAAGATATGCCCAAAGCACCCTTTATAGGTAGGGCACCCCACAAAGTGCCTATGATGAGTCCAACAAATTGACGCATCCAGTAGACGGTATCGAGAAACTCATCCTTGTCAGTCCAACTGGATTGTGGTCTAATGGATTTCTGAAATGTAGCTAGCAGACCCGATTGGCTTAAATCTTTATCCTAAACAATAAAATCCCCTAAATTAAAAACCACACCTTCGTGGAAGCACGCATTTCACACCTTTAGTTGGTAACAACCAATCAAGTGGCGAACAAAGCAAAAGTAGAAGTAAGCATCGATGACATAAACTAGCAAAACTTGTTTCAAATTTTGGTGAAACAATATAAAATGTCATGACCCACGCAACGACCAGTATTGAAAAATATCCCAAGCGTCAGATATATGACAACCAATTAAAACTTAAGATTAATGCGAAATACCAATTCTAGGATGCATAGGAAGCTACAAATACTGTATTGTAATACAATAGTGGTTTATCCCTCGGTTCTGGTGAGGCGTCACTTTTGTACTTCGAATTAGCCCCCTTGTACCTCGCTGGGTGGGCTGGCCTTTTGGGCCATGCCAATAGCCCAGACACCTTCTCCGTGCTGAATATATATATTCTGCCCAAGTATTGTGTCTTCTTTCGTCTTCAGGGAGTCTTGGGACGCTACAGTATTGCCTTGGGTGGACCCTGAATCCGTAATCAGCCAAAATGCTGCAAAGAACATGTATTTATAGCGCACAATTGGGCTGAAAGGCCACATTTTATTCGAACAAGGTAGCGGATTAGTGCACTTCTGCTGCGGTGATTTGGCGTGCTGTTCAGGCATAATAATTTAGTTGTTCAAATCTTGGTTTAGGTAAAGAGGCCTATAGCACCTCGAAAAATCTCAGAAAGCGAAAACTGACACATTACTCAGGCACAATATTTAATTAACATAGAGAAGGAATTAGGGCTACTGGCATGGCCCGGGGGCTAGCCCACCGTGCAAAAGTACGCTGGGGGACGTCCGAAGTGGCTCTTACCAAAACTGGGGATTAAACAACTGTTGTACTGCAAGGGGCACTTTGTATCTTGGTCATTATAACCTCACGGGGTGGGCTGACACCCGGGCTGTACCAGTGGCCCCAGGTCCTCCTTTATATAAAATGCGTATGGTCTGCCCGAATATTATGTCATATTTAGTCTTCAAGGAAGTGCTGCACATATGTGCTTAAATTTCTTTGACGCCTTGCCTTATGCAAGTTCTCTCCCTCCCTGCATATGTTCTTCCATACAACAGTGGATTTTATGACCTTGAGGAAGAGTAGAGACGCCATATTGTTGGCAGAGGCAATTGAACCCGACCCAAATATGCAACTATCCTGATTTTTGTCACTGAATGCAGAAATTTTCACATAACTGAGGAAGGAAAGACTTCTAACTAAGAAAATGTGGAACAATGTCCATCTCTGACAACTGCTCCAGTCACGCTATCGGCATGAGGGCTGGTGACAAATGAGGAGTCTAGACCTGAATCAGTATGAAAAGTGCTTTCGGAGAGGTCTATGGTATCTTTGCAATTATACTAATTATGCAAATAAGCAGTGTATCTCCCTTGTCTCTGCTGGCTAAATAGTGTCCAAATACGGGGAGAATAAATGGCTTGGTAAATAAACGGAAGGATGGCTAAAAATAGATAAGCAAGTAGAGGAATAAGCAACATTGGAATTGGAACATGGTAAAGTGGGGTAAAAAGCTGTCTTCGTAAAAATACTATAAATTTTATTTTCAGCAACTGACAAATAGCGCGGAACTAGGGCTAAGGTAAATTTGCGGAGCTACGTCAGCGATGGTGAGATAAAATGCCTTTTTGCATGCAAAAAAGTAATAGCAGGCTTTGTTGAATAGTGTATGTTCCTGAAGCACAGGCATGATGCAAAGAGCTTAAAAAGGGAGATTTACAAATGTCAAAAACAAACATGGAAGTGAATGTGTATTGAGCTAGATAGGCACTTAGCTCCTGCAAATTAGGCCAAATTTTAAAACCCTAATCTTTTGACTAAGCTAAGTGTAATACGATAGTGGTTTATCCCTCGGTTCTGGTGAGGCGCCACTTTTGTAGTTTGAATTAGCCTTCTTGTACCGCTCTGGTTGGGCTGGTCTTCGAGCCATACCAATAGCCCAGATAACTTCTCTGTGCTGAAAATAGATTCTCCCCGGGTGTTAGGTCTTCTTCCGTCTTCAAGGAAGCCTTGGGACGCCACATAAAAGCTTTCCAGCTCATCGATAGAGATTAGTGCTAATGTATTTCAAGGCGGGTAGCGACTTGAAATCAAGGTTGTGTTTGGTGTAACCTCACCTAAAATCCTTAATCAACACCAATAACTAGAGTTTACTGTAAAAGTTTTGCTTCTATCTTTTCCATTATTACTTTACAAATTTTAAAAACATTTTGTAATCATGTTTTACTTTTAACTTTAAAACTTTTGGCATGCATATTATTTTTAATTATTTACGAAATGCAGTTACACAGAAAATTTCTGTGAAATTTATTTATATGCAACTGTGAAGTAGTTTTTAATTCTGTCACCTTGTTTAGATTGGCCACAATCTCAAAGTTCCCGCAGATGTGTGCCCTTCAAACAGCTCTAGTGCTGCGCGTTTGCCATTTGTATTGTCCGCAAACTACTAATTATGTAAGATATCTCTTGCCTATTGGTAAACATTAGCGTCAGATGGATGAATTTCAGTAGTATACTGTCGCTATCGATTTTCATATCGGCGGATGGAGATCGGGTTCTCCACTTTTCTATTCATTGGTATAATACCACCATCATTTAGTTGATTTTTGTCAAATTTTGAGGACTTCTGTCGTGTTGGTCATCTTTTTGAACATTTTTTGGATTCGGCCGTGCTGTACAAAATGTATTATCTGATTACCAACTTTTAATGAGCATCTACTGCCCTACTATTTGCAATATTGTTTTCGTAAATATCTGGCATGTTACTAATTCTGGTCGCTTTGTGGCGACTATGTTGTTTGAGTAGCGCATAATAGAGCAGATCCCTTTTCTTTCTGGTGACCTGTACAATTTCCAATCTCGTTAAGAAGTGCTTGCTGCCTCTTTTTTACTTCATAGTTTGGACTGTTGCGAAGACTTTATTTTAGTGGTTTCGAAAACGCTCAATTAGTCTGTTTTATTATTTCCGTTTAGTGTCCCTGCAAAATGTCAGCTAGCTGCCGTTCCAACTCAAGCGTGGCTTCTGGCAGTTTTTATAGCTCCTCGGTGGGGAACACCATTGGCGTCTCAAGTCATTTTGTTCAGGTATGCTTTTGCTTTTTTGGTACCGTAACTGTTCCACCGTTGCGCGGTTACTGTGCTTTCATTTTGAATTCAACCATTTTCACTATCTTTCGCTTGTATGGTCTTTTTTAAAAGGTTTAAATTTTCAGTAAGTATTTCTAACATTTATGGGCCTTGTATTTGCATTTTTTCCGCCACTTTAAGAAATCCAATCCTGTTAGCCTTTGGCGAGTGTCAAATTTCATCGTCAATCGGTATCTTGGGTTCAAATTCGAGATGGTCGTCTTGAGTTTCTGCTTTGATGCATGACTAGTTTGATGTGAAGCCTTTCAGTCGTAGAGGTCTATATTGGTCTTGTGCCGTTGAGGTATCGATGCTGGCATTTGAAACACTACTGCTCTTCTCGGTGGCATGTCGATCTCGTGGAAACCTAAGTGTGCTCCCGTGTACATTCAGCAAGGTTATTCGTCTTCGCTTCGACAGCCTCATGAGTCGTAAACAAAGTTTTCTTATTATCGGCTTTTCTAGGAGTAATCACAAAGGATTATAGACTCCACGGCATTTCCACACCGCTATACTGTGGATCATAATCAGTTCACCGCCTTATTTTGTGGTGGATTCAAAGTGCTTCCCCAATGCTTTTTTCCAAAATGAATTGTGATCTAGATATAAAGTGAGCGGTGATGAGTGTCGAAGGTCATTTATCGAGTCTCCTCCCAATGATAAACTGTCAACCGCGTTGATCCTACCAACGTTTACAGTTAGGTTAAGAAAGCACCGGAGGCGTTACGTTAGTCTCAAGGAGCTTGCGATATTAATGTTTTGACCTCAAATCCTAATGTTTTATTGCGGCATGTTGAGGTGACTAAAAGTCCACTTCATGCGCAATTTTCTTCTCTTTGCTCTGCCGAAACACGAGAAAAGCAGAAGAGAAGTCATATTTCCAAATGGAGGTGGAAAATTGAGTAGAAAATTCCTTACTACCACTTTGTTTTCTCCAACAGAAATATAATCCCCTTTTCATGGAAATGTGGTATTAGCCCCGTCAATTAGTACTCAGAAAATGGGTTCGTGTAGATGCTCTCTTGTGGCCTCAGGATTGCGCATTTATGGTAATCGGTTTTTCCGGTCCTATTGATAGGGTTGTAGTGTGCATTCTGTTTTCTTCTCAAGTAAAAGCAACACGTGATTGCAACGTAATTGTACCCCTCTCTACTTCACTCCCCTTTTACAATTAAAAGCATGGCTACGTTTCACATGATCTACCCTTACAAAGTCGAGCAGTTATGAAGGGCCTTTGTGTACATTTTCCACACTGATATCAAAATGCTGGTCCATCTGTACTGTCAG
>NW_020170420.1:338713-363275 GCF_000524195.1 Echinococcus granulosus | reverse complement strand
ACATGAAATGCTGCAAGGGTTTTGTCACCAAGGTTTCGAGGGGAGACCAAATTTAATAGCTGATACACCGTTTGGTTTGGCAGTTTTGTCAGATTCCCAGCGGTATTCCATTGATCCCTGTTGGTGAAGGTCTTTCTCATTGTACCATTGTCTCGGTCTCTGCCACCGCGCAGCATTCTACTTGTCAGGATTGAAAATGGCTCTTTGAATGTAACTATGCCCAAGCAACTACTTAATTCATTGAAACTGCTAGTTGTCCATCCACCACTACTTCATCGACGGGAATTTCCGACTTGAGATAATCATCACAAGGCAAAAGTAGCGTTCCAGATATTTGCGATGGTCTCATTACAACTACTGTTGAACAAACCAAACTTTTATTATAAATCACCCAGAGTTGTGAATCAGTAAGTAAATTGGCAATTATTTTTTGCCTCCACATTGACCGCAACATGACCTGAGAATTTCCAAAGAGGACATTTGACGATTAAATTGGTCACTTAATAGGACCAAGGACTAACCCGCATCCATGCAGATTCCTAGCCTATCTGCCTTCTTCTTGATGTGTACCTCGGCTCGGGTCGTCTACATGACTAATCTTGGTCCTGTTAGAAGGAGACTGTCACCAGTCAAGCACTCTGCTCATTGAGTTATGCCTTCACAGCAAAACCACTTGAGGAACTGTCTAAAGTAGTGATCCAGTAATAAAAATGCTAGAAACCTCTGCAAGGTGATGAAGTGTGTGTTTGAAGTAGTAGTAGTAGTGGTGCGTCATCAAAGGCGTCACATTAGCCGTAAAATAAAGTGTCAATCATTTAATGAACTTGTGATTTTCTTAGGGCTTTACAACACACACAAATCTCCATCCGACATTTCAATCTCGTTGATCCAGCGTACAAATTGTGTGATCAAATGTCTGAATTGGAGGAGAGGAATGGCCATCACTCTTCCTCCCCCCTCCCTGATTTGCATTGTTGGGATTGAGACGTGGCATGTCTCAGTGTTACTAATGCAGTGAATGCCACAGCTATTCGGAGTCGCGTGTGCTGAGGTGCCTGTTTGTATAATCTTGTAGGGTGTGAAATTCCGTACTCTTCCACCCACGCATGTTGCCTAAGCATGCTCGGTGTGACTTGCCCTGTGGGGGTGCGTGGGTTTTGAGCTCCTTACTCTTCCTTGCTCCTATTTTTTCTCTTCTGCAACTTTTTGTGGAGGGCGTCTTGAATCTAAAGGTGTGTACTTCGGTCCATGTCGGAGCTCGGGAGACGACAACCGAGTCAATAAGGCCGCCATCTCCTTTGACAGGACTTTTCACATGGTCTTCACTTATGTTGGCCATAACTTTTCTAATAGTTGACGCAATCGGGTCCGTGACATTGTGAACACGCTTATCGAGAGTTATCTCACCAGCACTCCAAGTGTACTTCAGATCGGGAGAACTGGTGGGGTCGTTTGTTAGAGGCGACCCATAACTGGGGCCTTCTAAATTCCAAACTGTGTTACTTTGCGCAGTTTCAGTGGTTGCTAAATCTTCAACCTCTAGATAGCTTGCTTCTGAATCCATCAGTTGAATGTGTTTTCTGTAAAGTCATTTAAACAAAAAATTATGACTTAGATATTTTACCGGTATGTATTTACCTGAAGGATTGAGAAGACAGATTGAGTAAGACTTCCCTACTGCTAGATTGTAAAACGGCTGCGTGGGTATTTCTAGCGGCTTTTGTTCATGTCAATCAAAGCGTAGCCATTAATGAGTCCCTCAAATTGTGAGCCATGCCTGTCGATAACCATCCCAGCGGGCTAGTTGACTCCAATGTTGGAAAGGCGACGTAATCATCAAATCACCTTAGCTATTCCATTTCTAGTGCATTGGAAATGTGATGGATTCAGGCCATGTCATGTTGATTTTCTATCCTACTTGAAACTCGTAGACCACGGTGTTATTCAAAGGCGCGAAGTAAAGAGCCTAGCCACTGGAGGTCAGTGGTACACGTGACACTGACATGGCGCACCGACTCAACGCGTAAATCGCGGGTCTCATTGCTCACTCTCTTAAATGACACTATGAGGTTGAACTAACGCATCTTCGTTTTCTTTTGACCTCGAGGTATCTGCATGCGCAGTTTTCACATCGTTTTCCACACCCCTTAAACCCATTCAAGTGGCATTGCCTCCTGTTTAGGTCTTGGACGAATCAATGTGTGTAATTCGCGAGGACATCTGTGACTGGCTACAACGCTACGTTTTCAGCGAGGCCCATGTTGCACCCCTTGATAACCCCTGCGATCTGCTAGAACGCCTCAAGTCTGGTGTCTGGCTTGCTCGTCTGGCTCACAAACTTCACTTCAAGGTTGAGAGAGAGAGAGAGAGAGACTGCTACAACGATTCTTTACATCGCCTAATCTCTCCACCTCATTTCTCTTATTCTTCTTTTCAATACAGGTCCTAGCTGCCAATCTGCCACGCACTCGCGGGGTCAAGGTCACCTCGAGAGAGCACAAACTCTACGCCAGTCTGCGAGGCACAGGGCCTAGTAACGCTCTAGGCCAACTGACAGCTGAGAACCTACCGGTCTTTTCGCAGCCCTTGAAACACGCAGCAGAGTCGCGCCTCTCCCAGTCCGATGTGGCAACTGGGGATTTCGCTCCCACCCCTCTCGGAAACCCCTTCTGTGATTCTGCTCCTGCTGTCAATGATTTGGGAGTAAGACTGCGGAACCACTGGGCGGCTAGGGGAAATATCTCGGCATTTCTGGAGTGGTGTCATGCTCTGGGTATATCTGAGACGGTCCTATTTGAGACCACTGGACTGGGTGAGTTAAAATGTATTAATTTGAAGGTTTATTCCTATCCTTAGTTCTCCCCAACTTGAGCCCTCATTTGTTAGATAGGATTTGCTCTTCATTTGAAAAACTGTGTGGTGCAAATTTGCCTCGCGAAGATACGTTTTATGTTCATTTCTGGTTCCTCATTTTCAGTGCTTTTAGGCAGCCTTTAAAGCACATCAATCGTATAAACAGTTCTTCTCGATTTTGATTCATTCTAAACTCGTCTCATTCGATTGCTGTCCATTGCGTGGGACCGACAGTTGAGGCATTTACCAGCAGCCCTTCAACCGTCCACAGTGGGCTGTGTTGAGGGTGAATTTATGGGGGAAATGAGTTCAAGAGCTGGTCAATGATCCACTATCCCCACAGCATTATACCACTGTGTTCTTGTATGGGCAGTTCCGGCTCGTGCGAAGACAGTAGTGTTCCACCGCTGTTCATTAAGCCGAACTTGAGATTGAAGTGGTTGGAAAATTGGTACACTTTCCACAACTTTTTGGCTGTGAGCCCTTTCAGATTCGGCTATCCACATCCGCCCTCCCCCTTCTACTCTGTTTTTGCATTAGCAGCAGCCTCCATAAAGCAAGGATTATTCTTTTTTTACAGTGGGTTCACCGACGCTTCAAGATACTCTTATTTCAATGCTTGAGTTCATTTGCCGTAACATCACCCATTCACCTCTAATAGCTTATGCCTAGATTTCCAAGCGTAGGCTAATCCTGCTGTAATTCCATATCTGAGTATAAGTGCCGTGTGAATGGTGTCTTCATTTCGAGCAGCCAGCAGGTAGGTCCTCCTAATCGTTTCTTTTTGCCCACGAGTCTACAAGAAGTGCGCAGTTGTTACGCACCCCGCGTTTATTGTGACTTGTTTCGCCTTCTCCCTGCACCCGGCTGCTTCAAGAGTAATCTGTAGTCGACTTTTCTGATGATTCTTTGTTTCCGTTGGCATTTGCGAGGTGTTGCAGCTCGCTTCATGGTTATTTCTGTGCGTGAAGCTGTCTCACTTGGAGAGTGCTTTATTAAGCAAACAGTAAGGCCTAGAAGGAAGGCTAGTTGGGTTTTGTATGACAAGCGACGGGAGGTGTATAGTAAGGTGGAGTGTTATTTTTATGGCAGCGTTCAATCACAGGTCAGCGCAGCAACTGACCTCAGCCCACTTTAACACTAGATCGGGTCGTTCGCCCGTTCATTCGTTCCGGCTGTACGCTGCCGACCTGTCTGGCTGACTGAGCTCCCTTTTGCCCACCGCCTTGCTACACACGCTCTTAGACATTACGCATGTCCTCCCTATTCTACATCTCATTTCTTCACTTAATTTCCCGTGCTACGCAATTTCCGCCTCTTTTTGGGGGTGTCGTCACTGTGCTTGCCCTTGCGCCCGCCTCCACAAAGAGAGTCGAGTGGTGTGACGTTAATAACAAGGAATGAGGTTGGCATCTGGCGATAGCTGTTGTGAGTTTCGTCTGTTAGCAAGGGAGAGTTGGTGATGATGATGACTGGATGATGTTCTGTTTGTGCGATCATATTCTCCACCAGGTGTAATCATCATCCAACGGCATGGGATCCGATTTTCTCTTCTATTCACGCATACAGTGGGGCTTGGGTTCGTGATCATCATCTTTGTTAAAAATTTCCACCAATTTAGTCTTCTTTTGCATCGAATTTGAAGTAGTGCTAAGTTTCTTTGAAACACAAATCGGCAAGACGCTTAATTTGCTTTTTGATGCCTCACAAACCGATTGCTCTTGGCATGATGGTCTATGAGTAAACCTTCATAGGCTAATGTGTGTGTTTGAAGTGATAATTATTAGCTACTTAGCTCGGCTTTAGTGCCTTGAGGCTTTGATAAAGTCGTGGTAAGGCATACCAATGCGAAAGTATGGTTTATTGCCAGTGTACAGGGGGGTGGAAGGCCATGCAATAAGCTGAAAGTACAAGTTGCGGTGCCCGATGAGCTGGTGTACCTTCCTATCAGTTGAGCTGCTGGGCATTTCCCGCTACACTTCCCGTGATCATTGTCAATTGTGAAATCGCGTCAGAGGGCGAATGCTGCCTATTTACGGAATTTCTAAATATCACGACTTCACCAAAACGGGTCGTATCGACGAGGAATCCGCTTTGAGCGAATTTGGTGCGTCAGGCTTTTCGAAGGTGCATTGAGCTTGTTTTGGATTCATTGAAACGTGATTTCGCTCCATCGCTAACTATTGTGTTAAACTCGGAATTGTAAATTGGCCGCCGCAAGATGACGTTGTAGTCATTCCGAGGTGAGCCTTCGTCGACTCAATCATTTGCAGTATATATTGTCCCTTTGCAACGTTTCGATTTGGAAGGTTGTAGTCATAGGTCTTCCGAGTTCCGCACTGAATTTTCAGTTGCTTAGCTGGTGTATGCCCGGCTGCAAACCCCGAAGCCATTGGTGTTATTCACATCAACTGATCTCTTGACTCCGAATAGCAATTGCCACACCCAACTTACGCTCCGCTTATTCCTCTCATTTAATGTAGATACTTCATGATGGCGAGTGTGTTTTCAAGTGATGAACTTTGCGCTTGTGTGCTCGGTCTAGCTGAAGCCTCATTGAAACACTTACAAACACTTAGCGCGGTGGGGTTTTGTGTACTCCGAGCTAGAAATCATCCCCTTTCGGAAGGTGATGAGGTCGTGAAATTTCAATTTGTCCCTGTGTGATTTGTTTCTCTGACTTAACAACTCATCATTTATCCGCAGCGGCATTTGTTGGGGTCTCAAATGCTCCCTCATTTAGTCAGCAAAACTGCTTTCCAATTGGCTTTTTTTTGCGATCAAACTGTAGTGGAAACTGTTTACTCCAAATGTCTAGAAACTTTTCCGCCTGACTGGGGCTATTGCAAACTTCTCAGGGTCATGAAATTGGATTAGAAGGTCAAGTCATCTGCATCACTTTTCCCTTCTGTCTGATGCGCTGCCACTAGCCGCATCATGGCTTCTTAATTTGACTAGACACTCTGCTCTGTGAAGGCATTCCCTTTACGATCCCCTTTTTTTGTCTCCAGTAAAACTTTCATTGGCATCTAGCAGTATTCCTTGTGCGAATGTACCCCTGGAATTTGATTGAAGCTGACAGCACTTCACATCACTCATCACTGGTATTCTCCCTTAACCTCAAAGCGAAAAAAAGAGCGGTTCTTCTTCTGTGCCTCTCTGAAGGACCAATCTCCTCGCACCTCTCAAGTAGCCAGTTTCCGCGGTTGACTGACTTCCACAATGATTAACTTCAACGTCATGCGTCTTTCTTCACCCTGTAGCTGGAAGTTTTGCACAATTTTAATGTCGCGATTGTTTGCGCCGTTTTATGGCACGAGGAGAGTAGTTCATTACTGTGGTGATGTTACCACAGGTGGTGAAACTGTCACTGTTGGAGTCACAATGGGTCACTAATCACAAGATCCGTCTTATCGTCGCAGTCTCGTCGTAAAAGCCAACCCACTCAGGAGAAACCACTGAAAATTGAGGATTGATTGCTTTACGTCTTTCCCTTCGTTACAACTCTTTGCGGTGCCATTAGCTTTGTGTTCTAAAACTGAAGGCGGATGAATTTATGGCCTTGGATTGAACACCATCGAAATTGACTTGTACTACTTATTTCGCCCATCAGTAGCGCCTTCTTTTTGGTCGAACAAACGCCTATTTTTGACATTTCTTTGCCAAGGAGGGCGAAATCACCTCACTGGGTCTGAATTTCCCTCCAGACATCGAGGATTTATCGTGTCTCGGGTTGTGTAAGCACAATCACTGAACTCTTTTACTCAGGGTGAGTAATACATTCCCGGCATTCACTCCACTACGCCCCCAGAGGAGGTAAAAGTGAGTCTGTTTTTAATATTCTCAAGGACAGATAGGGAGTGAGGTAGGATGTTATGTCATCGATGACTGGTTGTTGCGTTACGCCCTGGTAACCATTGCCACGGTCTCGGCCTTAACACTTGATTATATTTTTTCGCCTTATCTGCACTTGGTACCAGTTGAGTGAGCTTGACCTTTATGTAATGGGGGCAATTTTTAGACAAAAAAAGTGAAAATAAAAAAGGAGTCAGTTGTGCCGGTACCTGATAAAGTACGTACCCTTTTGTGTGTCAGATTGCCTCAATGTAAAGTTTAAGTAGGTTATACCTTCGTCGATAGCATAAATGGAGGCGAATTGTCTGATTGCGTTAGCCTTTTCCTCCATCATCCTCATCTCCACCAGGGGACCTTTGTAGATCACTGCAATGTCTCCTCGGTAAGCATCTGGGAACTTAGCACCTTCATCCCTCTGTACTACTTACCTCGCATTTTTGAACTCCTCCTGCATAAAGAACGCGGCGTTGAACCCTATGAATGTGGCTCAAATCCATCTACCGATCGAGCCTAGGTCACCTCGAGGCTGAAGGTGTAGAAACGCCTCGGCAACTTTGTGGTGCAGGATTTGGAGAAGGCGCAGTGACCTTTAAATGTGTTTGTTAGGACGTGTTATCTTTAGGTGAAATAGGTGGGAATTTGGGTGTTAAGGCCAACTCTCAATGATGTTTGACACGAGTGATGGGGCGATTCCTTTCCATCCGCATCAAGTGGGGAAGTAGAGTCGTTGTGAAAGCTGGCTGAATGAATTCCACGCACATGCACAAACAAATGACAAACAGGAGGCTTTCAGGACTGAGGATTTGTCATTTTTTTAACTTCACACAGTTTACGATAATACACCGGGTGGAAGCAGTATTTGACTGACTGACTTCTATGTGATGGGAAATGCCTTCTGTGGTTCCAAATTATCCACTCAGTGCCCACGTCACACTTCCAAGGCACCACTTGAGCCCAAGTTGACTACACTTGTTTGGTCTCTTTTTGAGTGTATGTGTGGTGTACTCCAGACGCCATTATTCACTTGACTGGTGAACAATCACGTCTGAGACCTGTCTACTCGATACGACGCGTTACAACTGAAGGGTGTGCAAGAAATGCTTTTTGAGAAACAGGCAGGGCTAACGAACTCACAAGGAGAAGGGGCTATATGTCTTGCAACGCAAGGCCCACCACATTAGTCTCCACTGGCTTTTTTTTCACTTGGACCTGCAAAAGTTCTACAACATCGGCTGAATGTCTTTCATACGCGTCCTACTAAGATGCCAAATGGGAAGGGCGGCGTTAGTCCAAATTCCACATTTCTGTGTCCCCTTCCTACTCAATTACTCCACCTGCTGTCACCCAAGGCCTAAAATATGGCGGATGTTGGACACGATTCTGGTGATGATGGTGGAGATGTTTTGACCGTGGGTAGCGCTAATCCTCCTTGCGGTGCAGGGGGTAGTGTCTTTTTTTAGCTCTCCTGGTGACGGAGCAGGAAGTTGCATCACTGATGACAAGCCAGCCGCCACCCTGCACGCTTCAATTCTTATGCCTCATTTCCTCCGCGTAGTCAATTTTTGCTACTGTTGATTGATTTGGTGTGCATCAATTAGGTAGCCATTTCTACCTCTTTGCAGTGAAAGTCGAGTGTCCTTCTTTTACGCTGGTTCATAACAGAGTAAAGTACTGTTAGGTGCTCTCCCTCCCCCCCTTCGGTATGAGTCCATTGCCCTAATCTTTTGATCTTTTTGTGGTCCATATTTCACCCACACAGTCAGGTTTAGTGGCAAATAACCCCCAGTCCTGAATCGGTACATCCTCCAACCAATGGTGTCTGGAGTGAACCAATCACGCTTCGAGTTCCCTTCTTCAAGGTCACAGTCAATTGGTAGCTCCAAAATTTATCGCTCAAATGTTTTTTTTCATTCCCGACCCCTAACTCAGTTAAACCTATTGCCACTCAATACGGATGGTATTTGTTTGAGGTCAATGACAATGCTAACAATAATGATAGACAGTGGTGTTTAAACCACTTTCAACAGTCCCGTCAAACCGCTAATCTCTGACACCCTTGAGTTCCGATTTACGCCTCGACCATCCCTAAGAAAAGATAATTTCAGCCACGATGGAATGGAATTGTCAAGCTATCTAGCTCTGTACCTCCCCACCGCCAGAATGAAATGTTGTTTGAACCACGGCAAGAGGCTTCTGTGCTCAAATTTTGGCGTAGTTTGCAAGATCTCGTTTTATCCGAGTGGCTGGAGGTTCAACAGGTGCAAATTTCATTCACATAAATTCCGATCGGTTTGAAATGAAGGGTTAAACTTTATTTGCGGCAGATGGATCCATCGCCTTAACTTTTAGTTCATCCTCCAGCTCTTGATTGTAGCTTCCTTTTTAGGGACTAAGGGCTTCTATTGGAAGGGGATTTCTCAAGCCATCCACCCCTTTTGAAATGTTCGACTTGCGATTATGCAACATCTGAGCGTCTTGTCCATCGATGTCTTGCAAAGCCTAAATCGTATTTCTGGCTTTCGGTTTCAAATACCACCCACATGAATGTGTTTTTTGTTTAAGAAGCGTTGTGAGTGTAAATGGAACAAAGGCAGAGCTGATTTACTAGGTCCTAGACATGATTGTTGGGCGATTAGTCAGGAGACGCTTTTAATTGCCCCTGAGGAGAGGTGAACAAGGCTTACTAAATGTGGAACTTTTCCATCCATGCTTTTAGTAAACCGAACCGAGGAGAAGAATGTCCTTCTCACCCTGATGGATCTAGCTCGTCTAGCCAGTCGGTTTGGACTGGCAGAATTGCCTGAATTGGTGCGCATGGAGCGCGAGATCGAAGCTCTGGAAGCTGCTGCAGCGGAGGCAGAGTCATCCTCAGTGGGAACCATGGCGGGGGAGCACACCAAAGTGGATGCCAGCGTCTACGCTTCTCATGTGCTCGAGAGGAAACTCAGCATGACTTCAGTTGTCAGTAGCCCTCCTCACTCGCCCGGCTTTGCTTCCGCCTCTCTCTCCTCCCCGTCGTATGAAAACGACTTCTACGATTCCAGCATCTCTTCGACTACCACGGAGCCGGTGATTCGGTACTGCTCTACAAACACGGTTGGCACAACTGCAGCGGAGGTCTTGGTGGATGTTTCAACTGGTGTAGACGAGGAAGAAAGAGAGGACAAGTCGTTGGAAGCAGGACAAACAGATTCTTCCACTCTGGTGGAACGAGTGAGCTCAGATGGCACTTCTACCACTGTCACCAACACCACATTAATATCAGATGCAAGTGAGTTTTGCCTCTTTTTGTTAATAAACTTTCTTCAAAGTAAAGATATTCGATGGCTTATTTTCAAAGCTACTTTTATTGCACGAAATAGAAGCTAACTTTTCGCACTCGTTGTGTTGCTATACCTACTTATAAATTCTTAAGTAGCACATTTTTCGTCAGTTGACGCATCCTGCCAGGCGAAGGCGAACAAATCGACGCGAGGCGTGTCTGCAGGCAAGAAGTCCACAAATAATAATGCAACCACAGTAACCGTCCTCGTTGACGTTGGCGAAAGCGGTGATGCTGCGGACAAATCTATTAGGACAGCCACCTTGCCACCACTCAAGGCCTCACAGACGACACCCAAAGTGAAGCCTCGAGGCGTTAAAAAGACAACCCTACCGAGAGTCAACGTCGGCACCAACAGTCGTGCTGAGATTGTCAAGCGTTCCACATCAGCTGCAGATCTGCGAGAACTAGAGAAATCTCAGGCTAAGCGAAGGAACACGAGGGAGGGTCGTGATGGCGCGACTCAAAGAGGTTTGTGTGCGTATTTTTGTTTTTATTTGTTTCGCTACAATTAAGCGACTAGGGAATCGGAGACACTGTAATTAAGCTTGACTCTACATTTTATTTCAAATTTTGCCTCTGATGCTGCCGTGTGTTATTAGTTTTCGGATTTGAGCATAACAAAAGTGCTCGATTTGTTTGCTCTAATCAGAGCTCATTTAAGTGATTTATCTTTCAAATAATTGCGATGTTAGCAGCAACCGCAGACTGGCAAGTATTACGACGGAGTGGCTGCTTCACTCTCCGTGTCTCCTGACAATGAGGGGAAGGGGAAGGCCGGGGGGCAGGTTGTCGGGCCATCAACTTGGTATTTTCAAAATCAGCAAAGACAAAGTAGACGCGGTGCATTCTCTGTCGTCTGGATGGAGGTGGAAAACTTATCTACGACCAGACATCTTTTTCTTTAGCTCTTGGGCTGGTAAAAAAACATTAGTCAGTCGATTGTTTTGGGACTCCACAACCTTGGGTTCTTTATTCGTTTATTCTGGCGAATTGGGCCGAACGGCATGATTGATTGTGCCACCTCCACTTGAAGCGTCTCGTAGCTCGACAGATTTGTGCCAGCACAGAATGTAATCCATTTCCTTTCAGTTGTACATTCCGCCAAATTAGTCGGTCTCAATTTCTTTCCCATTTGTCGTCTGTGTAAATCATTTATTTTGCTTTTTATCTCCGCGTCTTCTACCGCGGAGATAGGATTTTTCCCACCGATTTTATGTTAAACGCGTCTTTTCCGTGCGGTGCGCTACTCCACGGGGCTTTTTCTCGACTTGTGATAACTTAAATTGGTGGGATAGGCTTGACAGCATGGCAAAAAACGTGCTGTTGGCTGTCGGTAAGAATTTACAGGAGACTTACTTTTAACCAGTTCGACCGTGGGATACGCGACTTCCAAACGCTTTACGGGGGGACTAAGAGGCAGCTACACGCCATCTCCCAACCGTTCCGTTCTAAGACCGGGGCTTTACCAGGGTAAAGGAAATACGATGTTGGCAGGCACAATTCGCTATTGAATATGCTGAAGTGATTTCAACGAAATTGCTCGACTGCCGAGTTGATGCTTCCCTGATTAGCAAGACGGAAGAGGCGCTGCGTCGCGTTTCATTCGATTTTACCCCAAAAACTGATTCGCTCTTTGGGTGGGCTGGGCATTCATCACGAGACCGCTGTGCCGCCTTTGGTGATTTGGCTCTTGCAAAATTGGCGAATGCGGAAAGTTGACAGGCCTGGGAATGGCGTTTAAATTCACTCGTAGGCTTTCAAGTCGCCCGGTTGCAATGACTCAACTGCATTTTGCACCCGCATTTTTTTAAACCTTCCTTCCAGCTTGTTCTTTGGAAGGTCAACAAATGCCCATCCAACTGGCTTTGTTGAGCACTCTGCTTGTATGCGTTTTGGAGGAGCCGTTTTTTAACATTCAAGACGTATTTTTCACCTCCGTGCTGGTGACACGGTCGTCCAGTTCTTCCACAAGTTTCAGCGGAATGTGCTTGATATCTTTTATCGCCCCTATGGAGGGGATTCCACCTGGGTCTAGATTGATCGACCTGCTGCCACAGGAGGATGGTGCCTCATGTGGAGGTCTAATTCTATGGAGACTTGCAATAGATGGATCGAGAAATTGCCATTAATAGTATGTCTATTAGTCCAGACATTGGTTTTAAAATTCTAGAAAAAGCGTCGCAAAGACATCCACTAAGAAGGCTGAATATTAGTGACCAGTCTCCTATTTTGACCGGTGCATCGTCACGGGCCAGCTTAACAATGGGGTACTTGACAGATGACAGGCAAGGTTTGTGCGGCCTCTTCAGTCTACCGCTAGTCGACCTTCAAGATAGTGAAATACAGCTCCATTCACCTTTCCGAACCGCTTTTTCAGATGTGGTGAAGTCTGGTTAATTGCTTGTTTCAAAAACCTCCCTTTCAGGACGTCCAGTGAAATCGCAGGGTGTGACCAAATCCACGGCCACTGCTAATAAAGCAGCCTCAGCCGGTCAGCAGCCGCGATCCTGCAGCCAGGTGCGAACCCCACTGGCGGATCGGAATCAGGTGGGCCAGACGAGGACGAATTCTCAACTACCGCATTCGGCCTCCTCCTCGTCCAAACTCTCCTCCGGTTTTGCCAGTCGTTCCTCCTCGTGCTCGGATGTTGCGGCCGAGGTGAGTTGCCCCCTGTTATGAGACAAAAATGACCTTTCATAGTTCAGAATTGGGATTTATTTTGCTCATAACCACCTCCTGGTTTTTGTTTCTTTTTTTTTTCGTGCATCCTTTGGCTTTACAGGTACCTCTTCTGGTGCCACCTGAATTGGTTGGATTTGAGTATCCGGGTTGGGTGTCATTGAGTTGGCATTACTTTCGCTAAGCGCCTTTGAAGTATATTTGACAGTCCTGCGCCCAGTTTCAATCGGAAGAAGTGGTTTTCATTGTTCACCAATTGGAAGTGGTAAGGGGGGTCTGGCACTTATCCCAAGGCGTCGTCATTCGCTTAGGCGGACCTCTGTCCACCCCATTCCTTCCAGACCCATGCCATTGTCGAATGGTAGAGAAGGAGGAAGGGGATAAAGATGATGGGTCAAATAGGTCAAGGCGACTTCCTTCCATTTGTTACCATTGCATCTCGTAAGGTCAGTCGACTACTGGTAGACACACCAGCTGCTTCCAGATCGTCATCAACACCCACCATTCTGCCATCAGCTTTGAGACTTTTCCAACCACCCATGCTAACGAATCTGCTTTTGGGGGGGTAAAGTTGACAGATTTCCTGTCGCTATTCCTGCGAGTTAGCAGCCAGCAGGTCGACAAACGAAACTCCTCTGTTGCATCCGAGCGCTAACTTGACTGAGCGGAGGCTCGCCAACACCCTTAGAACATTGTCACATATTTGTGACGTCCCTTTCCCCATATTTTATCTGTTTTTACAGATCACTTTGAAACAAACAATTACTTGAAGTCGCACTCGCAATCTGTTCCAAATTATCTTGATCACTCTCGAAGCCGTTGGTATTTAATGCTTTTACCTGTTTAAAAACTTGATGTGACTAAATTGACTCTGGATTGTCCTCTCGGGGGCTATTTTATGACCCAGATGTCATTTTTCGCTTCCTTTTCCGTCCTGGTCAAAAACAGTCCAGGCCGTCAGTGTGGGGTGATCTGAAAGTGGCCAAAATCTGGCCTTTAGTACAACTGTCCTCGTCGCCGTTGCCCCAATTTAGCAACCTCGGTGAGAGCCACGACATCTGCTCTGCGGCGGGACATTTGGTAAGCATGAAGAATCGCGCGAGCGGAACTTTTGAAATTAATGTGCGTTTAATACTGCAAAAAAAAATTATTTTTAATCCCTGGCGTTCAACAAGGAACCACTTTGGTTCGGCTTGTTGGCTTGTTTTGACAATGGGTTAGTTCTCCAGACGGTACAATAAGGTGGAATGAATGTGCTTTTCCCCTTTTAAAAGTCTTATCGGTGCTTTGAGTGGAGACGCCTACAGCACCGTTTACTCTGGTTAATACCTTGGAAATTGCCCCAAGATCGCTACAATTAGTGCTTTGATTTTCTTAACCCCATTTGTTTCAGTCGGAGTTAGGTGCTGTCTCAAGGCCATGAAATGGGGATTGTGTGTTTACATCAGGCGTGGTTGGAGATGATAAATGCCCAGTTGATGTCTCGGTCGGCGAGAATGCCCCTTGTTCCGATTTTGCCATTCCGTCTGGGCGACGGAGGGGAGGGGGAGGGGAGAAGGAACTGAGGGGTTGTTCGTCACCTCTGAAATGCTGATACTTTGGCTGGCTCTCCTGTCCAATTTACTATCAGCATGGCCAAATCCGCATGTCGCAAATGCGTGACATGTGATCTTGTCCAGTTGATGATGGCCCGTTACAATAAATCGTGGTTGAGTTGGAGACAACGACCGGCTCATCACTTTTGAAGCGCTCGGGTGGAAGCTGAATTGACCAGTTCGATGGTGCAAGTGCCGTTGGTGCCATTTTGGCGCAATGGGACGTCTGAGGTGACGGCTTCATTTTGACGATTCGCATCACTTTCAACCGAACTAACGAATGCACATTTCTTCTCTTCTTTAAATTCCAGACGTCTCAAGGACTCGCTTTATCCACTTATTGTCTTTTGTCATTGAGGTGGGAGATGTCTGCATACCCACTAAAGTTGAGCCCACTTAACTACTTTCTCACTGCCCCTTTTCCCTAATCCCTCTTCCCTATCACCATCAAAACAACGACCACGAATCCATTTCCCTCCTTCCTTCCTTCCCTCGAAAAGGGAGGCAGTCGCCCTCTCGTGTGAACCAGTCGCTCGACACTAATGCTGCCGCTGTTTTTGTTTCTCTGTGGCCTTTATGCACTCTCTCCTCAAGAATCTGCGGGTGTTGACGACCCCCCACTCAGTCAAGTTAGCCCTCCGATGCGGCAGAGGAGTTTTGTTTGTTGACCCGCTGGCTGTTAAATGACTCTTAAGCGCGCTCTTTTTTTCTGTCGTAGGAATGGCGACAGAAAATTGCGACAATTTTACGCCCTTCAAATTGAGTCCTCTGGCATAAGTGGTTTGAAAAGTCTTCTAGCTGATGGCAGACTAATGTGTGCAGCTGGTGCGCCTACTCGTAGTGGATTGACTTTACGGGATGTAATGGTAACAAATGAAAAGGAGTTGCCTTTCCCTTTTGCTCCATCATCTTTTCTCCCTCTCCCTTCTCTACCACTCAGTGGTAGGCGTCAAAATGACAACGTCTCCCTCGACTTTGCAAGGCGATCTTGTAGAACCCCGTTGATATTGAGACCAGATAATCCTCCTGAGGTGACTCTATTTCACCATCTCAGCCTAAAAGCGGTGGGAACGGTGGTCAAAATGGTCTTTAAGGCGTCGTGTGGCTCTGCGATTCCTTCTGGCTGTGCCTCGTTTTTAAGGAGGAATTTCGGTACGCATGGATGCTGGTGGCAAAACTGGGTAGAGAGTGCAATTCCCCTAGTAAGCGTAAGACCCTGCCCCATTCCACGGGTGGGCTGCTCTCTCTCAGACCGCAGATATACTGCACTGAGCTTTGTCAATCCCGATGACCACCCAGTGAATTTCAAATGCTCTTTAGCTTCTTTTCTCCTGCTCAAGAAGGCCATTTTGAGGAATGGAAAAACAGCTGGTATTTTTGCACGAGTCTCGTGGACGTTGTCCTATCAAAGGGGATGCTCTAATCTCAGTGGCATCGAAGGTTTTCATTTCAATACACCCAGATGATTTGCTCGATGTAGAACTACCTCGGTCACTCGGATCATCTGCGATCTCAGCCGAATTACATCCACTCCAAATGGGCTGAGAGGGGGGCACCACAAAGGTAGGTTGAACCTTACTCCTGGCTCTGTGGAATTTAGAGCAGGTGATGCTGAGGTGACCAGTCCTCCTGGCTGCCCGACTTTGAATCAGAGTACTCGTTCGTGGGAGTGGTTTAAGGATGAGAACATTCATCTGTTGAATGATGAATCAGCTTCAACATCCTTCTATCATGCAGGCTCATCGAGGATTCGCTGTAACCAGGGTACTGCACCAATACTGTATTGCAAACAGCTCAAAGCCCTAGTACATCACTAGCCAATGGTTTAAGATGGAGTTCCGTAACCCCTACCATAGTCTTGGCGCTGACAGGTGGCAAGGCGTACAGTCAACTAGTAGCACAGGCGGGTGCTGGTTCTGTGGTGCCTCTTCCTTGAGGCCTGCCAAAACCCAGTGCTAATTCAATATTTTCCATACCTATTGTCGAATGCACTCTAATCGGTTCATCTCACTGGAAGGTGCGGTACAGAGGCACAATTTGGATGGCCGTCTGCTCACACCATGAGTAGGAAACGAGGATGATCAGGTATCTCGGTGAGCTCTCGCCACCTATGACTGCCCCAGTCTCGTTGTAGTTCGTTGCGATGACTCCTTTTGACTGGTAGGAGGGACTTGTCAAGTCCGTGTGATTGTTTGCGTGCCTTGTAGAGCATGGAAATGGATCAACTTCTCGACTGTGCTCTCTCCCAAAACTTGATGCAATCCAAGCGTATCTTCATGGAAAACTTACCTTTTTGCATGGTTTGAATAAATAACTTGGTCTAGGCGAAGAATTGCTCAAAGGTGGGTGGATCACGCTCTCGAAGGCCCTCTCTTCTCCCGATCATGGGGACTGGAGAATCACGTGTTCCTGTTGTTGAGAAAAATCAGGTAGTGCGCGTGATGAACCAGCTTGTTTACACCGCCATCAGCCGGGGGGAGGGAGTGGGGATCGGGTGGCTTCTTTCATGTCTGTTATAAAGAAGTGCCATTTTTAGCTTGTTTACTGACTGACTGAACTTTAAGTGAAAAAAAAAAAGACTTCCGAATTTCCATGCCTCTTGAACAACAATACATGGAGCTGCCTCTCCCAGACTATGCTCTCACACGTCTCAGACGCACACCAGACAACTGTGCCTGTTTTGGGTGAGTGGATGTGGGAGTGGCTGTGCTGTGAAGGTAGGTTCTCACTTTTTGAAGGTCAAATAATTGCGTCAGAGGACCGCCTACCAACTCAAAGCTTTGTAAGGGAAACTTCTTCGTAAGAATCGGGAGGTGAAAAGAGTTAGTCTTGCGATGCAACACAATCCAAGGCCTTCTATTGTAGAACCTACCGATTGGACGAGGCCATACTGGACAATGCCTCGTTCAGCTGATGGAAGGTCGTTCTACATTAAGTGGTTTCCTTGATAAGTTAGGAACTTTCATCCCGGTTGACGAATTTATTCTAGGACTTGGTCCACCTGAGAAGGAGCTCAAATTAAATTTAGTGGCAGCCTTTCTTGTTTCACGTAATCGCTTGTTTACGCAACATCTTCCTTGGTTGGGACAGTCTTACTGGCTACTCCTGCCTCCACACCCGTATTGTGGACATCTTTGAGTGTGGCTAATGTTGCAAATCGCCCAATCCAAGGCGTTGCTGTTCCGTGAGTAAGTCAGCATCCACACGCCTGAGAGCATCGTCAAAGAGCCGGTGAGCTGTGCGGCACTAGCTGCACGGATGGCGTGCGCAGGACTCCATATCGCCGCTATGGAAGCCATTTGGCAAGAATTTGAAGGAAAAATATACATATCCTGATATTCTTCTCTCCTTTTTTCTCTCGTCTCCACCGCTCTGCGTGTTTGCTCTTCTATTCTGGTCAACTGCAGAGCTGGGGGGTAGACAATACGTTGAATTGGCAGATAGGGAGAATATTGCCTATTTCAGCGGCGTCGGAGATGGATGGTATTCCATGGCGAGCATATTCCACATACCAATTTTTCTTTTCGTTAAAACGTGTCTAAACATGCTTCGAGGGAGGGGTGAATCGTGACCTCGAACACAGAGGTGGTCAAATTGTGGGAGACCTGAGAGGCCCGCGTGACGATAGGCATCAATCTTTTCTCTCTCCTAGGTTCGGAGGCAAACAGCCCACTGCACTTGCTGTGCCCGAAACCGGCTGATTCGTCTAGACGAGGGTCGTTACCAGATGGGATCGCGGATCTACTATCTGCGCCGATTCCACTCTCACGTGATGGTGCGTGTAGGAGGCGGATGGCTAACCCTCAACCAGTTCCTCGATCGCTACGATCCCTGCCGGCAGAAGGAGGGTAAACTGCAAAGTATCACCTCCTCCAGTTTCAACGTCAATGGGGAGGCAAGACCCATGATTCTAGTTCCCGCCTCCAATATCTTGGAGGAATGGCCGTCGAAGGAGGTGCTGAAGACGAATTCTCGGTGATTGTGCGGTTACAATTTCACTCTCTCTCTCCCTTTCGCTCCGTCTGTGATAATGACGCTCCTGCACATGAGCCTCTATTTCACTTAAACACCCTCAGGATTTGCAAATTTTACATGTTTGTCTGTGAACACGTGTGTGTGTGTGTGTGTGTACGTGTGGATTCTTGATTATCTTGACAATAAAGATGAGATTTGAATTGCGCATAGAGTCGTTAGGCTCTCACGACTTTTGATCCTCTTTTCCCTCGCCGTAGTCCACACCTCAGTGGAGAAGAGAAGTTGGAATTGATGCGCTCTTCCCGGCTTCGACAGGGGAAGATATTTGTCATCAAGGCAACCATTTGAGGGTGGAACGTTTCACCTCGTCATCCGTCAAGAGTTAAATCGCCAAATGTGTTCACATTACCGTCTAAAAATCAATCTGAGATTTCAGGGTAGGTGCTGCATTGACTGGGCATCAAAGGTCAGACGTTCCACGCTCTAAGTGATCATAGAAATGGTTGCTATGTTAAGAACCGGGGGTGGGATTGGTCAGTGCTGACGTACATGCGGACGTCTTCGGGGCCTGACGCCATCCAGGCATCAGCCGTTTCAACCTCCCACTCCCATCACTAGTAGATGGCCCTGCGGGTTTGAGTTTTGCGCGCCCGGTGAATGCAGGAACTGTCAGGCGCCAGCCCTCGTGATTAAGGGTGTCCGCGCGGCATGTGACATCTACCGCGAATGTGTAAAAGTCCTTATGTGGATTACGAAAGTTTTTCCTGGAATAAAGATGAAATTATGACAACTTAGGGGTGAAAATGAATTCTCCATTTTTGATTGGTTTAAAAGTAGTTTATTTGGTATAAAAATATGTTAAAAAAGTGGAAATTTGCTTTAAATTGAAACCGATTTGACCCGCTAGAGTACCCACTCACAAATGATTGACTTTGAGGCATTTCATGGGAAGCTGAGAAAGCCGCAGCAATGGGGCGTCTTCTCTGCGTGGTAACTCGTCACTCCCTCCCTGACACCTTCCACTGAGTGACAGCAAAGAAATTTAAAAGCGCAACCGCCGCCTTCCAAAAGTGCCTGCTTTGAGGGAAACACCCTCTCAAGCAAGACATAACTGGTCTTTTGGGAGAAATCTTTCGTAGGGCATGGTGCCTTTAGTTATGGAGCTATCTAGACTAATGGAGGACATAGTTTGATGTCCTTATATGGAAAAAAAATTGTGGAACACGTCACTAGAGGTGAAATCATTCAAGCAGCACATAGTAAGAGAACGAAAGAGAAAAAACCGTCAAGCAGCACCCGACGCAACAGGGGTGGAATCGGTGGGCAAAGGTGGAAGTAACAGCTTCGAACTCTTTTATGGTGCTGAAGCCCCAATATTTGACCTTACTTACTCCTGTTTGAGGTGGAAAGGAACCAAATTCGATGTAGAAGACGCCATTTTGGGATTTTGGAGTAGTCTGTCTACTCCTCTACGCCTGTTTTAACCACACAAGAATTTCAGCTGATGCCGCCAATGCCTAGGGGTGACGCACTTCGCTGCAATAGTGTGGAAGCGTTTTCTTTAACATAAATGTCCTTTTTGTAAGGTTAAGTGGTCACATAAGGACGTTCAAGTAAAGCCGGCACTATTTGTCCGTATATAGGCATGAGTGGATGCTACTGCTGTAGCACTCCGAGCCCTCTCTGAAGTCGTAGGAAACCATAGAACTGTGACAGAAGATATGTTACTGACCTACAGAAGATCTGACGCTTCTGCCATGGCCCGAAGGCCATGCGACTTAGCAAAAGTACAGTCTGCGGAAGCCTAGTTGCCCACGTAGCCGACAGTAGAGTTAAGCAAACCGTTGAAACGTTGCAAACACAACATAAGACTGCAGATTCACCTTCTTTCGAATACTACTCGAACCCGACTTGTGTCCGCGGTAGACTGTACGCCCGTTACTGTATGGTGATGACGTTTGAATGGTACCAACGTGTCACAGGCACTTATATGCCCGTCTGTCCCAACTAAGCTAGGTTTCAATGCTTGCAGCATTCCGGTGAACATCCAACTTTCTTCTAGTTAACGACAAAATTCCTCAAGCAATAAAGTTGTCTTTGAAGGCAGTGTTCTGACAACTTATCAGGTAGCTACAGAATCGGAAGAAGCATCAAAGCAGGAGAGGCGTGCTGATTAACCAGGCGCTACATTTCAGAAGCCATGACAAGATGAAACACGCTAACGGATGTATCCATGCCAAGATATTTTAGATTTTGGCTCGACAAAGACAAAATAATCACGATCCTCACTCTTTAAGGATACCTCATTTCCTTTACAAATTTGGCAGTCCCATTTTGATTTGAAAACCTTCACTGCATTGGTTGTTAGTTTAACCCTGCCTTCTGATTATGCGGGGACTTAGGGCTCCGCGATTATGCCTCCGCTTGCCGGCATTGCCTCCGGGTCGCCTCCGTACTTCAAGGCCTTCTATCACCTTCAAGGAGGACTCGGGAAGTTACAGTATAACAAAGCTGCTGTCGAACAGTGTATATTTCAAACCACTTACCATTACGATTTCCTTCTTATTTTCTTCTGTAGTCTTAATACTTTAGTGATTACATAAACAAATTCAATTATCGAGGGTTTATGGTCACTCACAATAAGTCCAGGTGGCATTGAAGTGTCCAATAAGCACCTTCCATTTGGATCCACTTTATAGCTCTTTAGGACCCTCAAAAGTATGGACAGAGAAATTTTGTTGGGGTCTCAGGGACAATCCGATCTCTTAACAATGCAATCCTTAAATAATTCTGCTTACCGAGCTTTCTCCTTCAAATGCCTCACAAAGAAGCTTAAAATATACTTAAAGCAGAACTTTTTAAATTGTAACGTCTCTACCCTTAAATGACCGCTATTATTAGCTAAAAATGGATAATTTTTTTTAAGTTCAATGTTTCGCTTAAACGTCTCTCAAAGAGTTCACTCCACTTAGACACACGGGGAAAGCTGGAGGCGGTGGGGCGGGTGAGGGGGGGGAGAGAAATACTTAAACCTTCTCCCAATATTTTTTTTAACGCTTATCCCATCTCAAAACGGGAGTTGAGATATGTGCGCGGAAGAGAGATGCGTTTGGCAGATGGGTGGAAAATATAGAGATTGCGTGGGTGTGCATTGATCGAGGCAGTTTACTCTGACATAAAAATTCCTTATCTTCCGCTGGAAATATGTTCCACCAAAAGTCCAACTTGCGATGGGATAAATGACATGGCCGCCTTCGATGCGCGCTACGAGATGAATGTGAGTCTGGCCGGCTCAAGGTTTGTCACCAGCTAGAGTGCCAACATACTTCTTAAAATCTACGAGGATAAAATTGCCTGCGCGAATACTGTTCCGTGACAGCGCAATGTCAACGTCATAATAACCGAACTGTTGCAATGATGTGTTTGGCACGACAGTAGATCTCCCCACCCCCCATGGTTACCAGATTTTCATGATACGCTTTTAGAAATGAGAATTTATCTCTCTTCCTAACTAGAGCATCCTCGTTCAGTGATTTTTATTTCTCTTTCTAACTACTCACTGTAATGAAAAAAATTCAGCGGAAAAATTCCGACTGGGGAAACTTTTTGTTTGACTCGAAAGTGGTAGGTAAAGGTAGTTTTTCTGATGGACGGAAAAAACCACTTTCAGAGGTGTTTTTCTTCACGGAGAGTGGATTCCAGGCCCTCGTTAGGTTTACATTAACAAAAAAATCTCATACTGTCGCGCTTTGCAACAGTCTCAGGAGGGACGTAAAAGGAGCCAACTCAAACGGTCAGCGAGCCTTGGTTTATTGTTCGGAAGCCACGTCAAAACGCTGCCAAAGGATAGCAGCGCCCTATGCATGACTCGACCTTAGAAGGGGGGTGGGGGCGGAAGAGGCGTGGACGTCCCTTGTTGACTTTGCAGGGTAAATCTTGCATTCACAAAATTTTCCTCCTGAATAGCCGTTTAGCGGACAGAAAATATTCCAAAGAGCTGAGAACAACTCCGTAAAAGTACACTTGACTGTACTTCATCAGAAATGAGGAATGACATAAAAGCTTCAAGCAACGTCCTCTTTATGTGCACTTAAACAACGCCATGGAGGGTTGATGTAGGCAATGCCAAAGAACGAAAAAATGACATCTTCAAATTGACATGGGTTCACTTTCCCGTGGGGTTTGTTGGGTGAAGAATGTTTACCCCTCTTGCCAAAACAAAGGCATTGCCTCTAGGAAAAAGAGATATCATAAATGGTGAGGAATCGAAAACCCATTTGTTAATTTAAAAATAAAGGTAAAATTAGCGTCAAGAAAGGTCATGACTAAGAAAGTTTTTTATGGGAATTTCCCATTAAGCGGATGTAATGCTTTGTTATAGGGAGTAGGTTATAAAATGTCAGTCATCCTCCACGGAGCCCTACTCTAATCTCTACTAACATAAATTATTGCCTAGACGAGCGTCAATTCTCTCCCGTTGTGGAGCATGAAGGGAAGGTGTGGCAGCATAACCACACACCACCAACACCACAGCTGGTTTTGTAGATAAATTAATCAAGGATAGGGATGCATCACGTTTAGGGAGTCGTCTGCTCCCGTCTATACAATATGGTGATTAAAAGAATCGAAGATAAACAATAAAGGAAGAGAGAACTTACATTATTGCTGAACCCGCATGATAAATCACGTTGTTTACAGCTACCTTAACTGGGAGAGGAAGAGTCGTAGGAGGGAGTAGGAGACCGATACGTCTCACCCACGCGGGTTAGCAGATGGCAATAAGTCGCGGAGGCTGTCAATTGGGTTGGTATCTCCTCACGTCACGCATTAGGAATCGTTTGATAGCTGTCATACCAAGCTGAATTGGTTCTGGTGAATCGCTGCTTCAAGCTAAAGACAGATATATCACGCTGGGGATGTATCGCTACCAATCAAAACAGGTGGAGATGAATGATGAAAGACAAAAAACCTTAGTGATGAATTAATTTGTTTACACCCACACCAAGGAGGGGGAGGGGTGGGGAGGCGAAGTCGCGGTGAAAGCTAAGCAATTAGGTCCCGCCCACATGCATTAGCAGATAACAATAAGCTTTTTTTTTGTTCCTTATCTCGCGACCTCTCGTCAATGAAACCCGTCATGCGATTTGGATTGTCCACTACGTGATAGACCGACCCATTAATTTGGGAGGAGAGATGATTTCGGAATTTCACCCTTCGTAGGCGTATACCACAGAAGCCGTCTTCCCAAGGAAGAGCCAGGAGTGGTGATCCAGGTGACCACAAAGCATAACCTCGTGTAGCAAACTTCACGCCTACAAACTAAAGCACCTCCTATATGGTTTGATGGTGACCACTGTGACTGTTCATTTTATCCAAAGTAACGAAATAAGTTTATAAAAAGTTTTTAATTAAAACCACATTAAACAGAAATTGTACCGGCTAATCTCAATGAGTCACAGGCTTGTAATTCTTTCTTTTATCTAACGCCCTACCGCAAGAACTAAAAATCCATCACTTCAGCCACCTCTGTCTGCTTTATATACAATTGAGGGGTGCAAAGAGGTGATAAACACTTGGGAAATTATGGAGGGCATAGGGAGGGCCGATAGAGGAGCTTTCTTCTTCTGTCCCCTCTCTCGTTTGCCCCCTTCTTCCCTACTTACTCTCTAGGGCGGTATGTGGTCCTTTGCCAATGGAATGCCATTGCTTCACTTGTTCTTCAAGTTGTACCTCACCGAGTAAGTGGACCTTAGACGTAATTGTTTGAGTTTCTTGGAAAAAAGTGCATAATAAACATCCGTACACACATTCCTCAGGTTTGTGCGCTGGTAGGCGAATTAATTGAAGGTAAGCAGTTTTGTGTGTTTGTTTGGATGGGGCGACTTCCCTTCACAAGTCGGTCCACCAGCAAACAATTCAGAATGCTTGACCCGTTTCAATGGCATGACATGAGGAGATGCTTACCAAATTGATAGTCTCCGCGACTTTTTTGCCATCTGTTAATCCGCGTGGGTGGGACGTATTGGTTTAGCTCCCTCCTACGACTCTTCACCCACCCCAGTTTGAGTAGTTGTAAATAATGTGTTTTATCATGCACATTCAGCAATAATAAAAGTTCTTTCTTCTTTTATCGTTTATCTCCGGCGATTTCAATCATCTTTCCGTGTAATCAGAAGAGAAGGTCCCTCATGCACCTAATACAATCCTATCCTGCAGCAGTTTATCACCAGAATCAGTTTCGGGTGGTGGTTAATTGCTCTCCACTTTTGTGTTCCGCAAA
>NW_020170420.1:332186-338613 GCF_000524195.1 Echinococcus granulosus | reverse complement strand
TTAAAAACGAGTTTGACTTGATTCACCAACCGCGGAGCCGTCACCTCCGCTCTGACTGCCACTTTTGACTAGTCACCTACAAATACAAAAAGACTTTTTGGCATCCTGGAAGAAAAAACCTGACCAATTTTAACCAGACGCGATATGGTATCGCTTGTCTTAGGTACTAATGCTCGAAAAAGACTTAGAACTTTAATTTGCTTAGCAATGGAATTATCGGGAATGTGCTTCAATCTTAACAAACTATATACGAAAGATAGATATGTGGGATAAAAATTCTTTCCACACTTCTGTCAGTAATGCAATGTTTTGCTAAGTTGTGCAACTCTGGGTCCGATTACGCGAGTACTTGTATTTCCGGAAATTGTACTTCCGATGGGACGAGTGGCTCCCAGACCACATCAGTAGCCCTCGGCCCTTCTGCACGGCAGCAGTTTTTTCTTCTATGCTACTGCGGCTTTAAGAAGAATACGGGGTGCTACACTGATGGTATCAGAAGGCTACTCCTATCTTAAAGGGCAACTATCCTGATTTACGTTCCTTAATCTGTAAAGATTCCTTATAGAAGGGTTGAAAAAAACGTGTGCTCTTGACAACCACCCCAGTTTAGTGTTCTTCGACGCTGGCCGTAGCAGTGAACCATCAGGAAATGTTGGTTTTGGAACTGTCTCCGGTGCCTGCTCACAATATCTCTTCTACCTTTTTACTGTTGAATATCACTGAAGTGAGAACAAAGTGTTAAGGGGAAGCATTATCCCCACGATACTAAATCCCACCCTCTCCTGTATTAAATGACCATTCTCTTAGATTAACAATGGGGATACGAAATGGCCCTACTGCTGAGCCTCATCCCATCAGTGCCAGTATTGGGACGGAGAATTCCTTTTCCCCACAATGCAGTTCTCAAACAGAGCAGCGGAGACTACGTTGTGATGGCTGACACAAAGGGTTAGTCGAGCGTAGCGCTGAGTACTCCGACAGTTTGTTTAACTCTGCGTTTGATCATGAGGACACTTAAGCCTCCGTCGATTGTACTTCCCCTCGGCGGCATGACTTCTGCGATATGTCAGTAGCCTCTCAGCCCTTCTACTGTGTCAGCGGTCCCTTTCCTCTCCTGCTACAATGACTACGTTCGGTATAACGAATTTCCTTTTTTTTCGAAATCCAGCAAAAGAAATGATGGCCTGGTTTTTGTATGAAATTAGCGAAAGACATTGAATGTGGCAGCAAGGCATTAGTGATATGAGAAAAGGAGGTTAATTTTTCATGAGAACTCTCTCAAAGGTGGCGACACAACTGCATAAAAATGGCGTCAGATCTGATGCAATCATCGGTTTGTTCTTTTACTCCTTGGTTCATGCAACGCATCCTCTACAAAATAAATAAGATTTGGTTGTGGCATACACAGATCACTTCTTTGTGCTCTACACCACCGCCAACATTGAGGAATCGTTTTTTTGTGATAAGTTGCCTCCAAATCTCCTCCCTCTCTCATGGAAGAAGCAATTACCTTACTAAACAAGGTGAGTGTAGCTAACTTTCGGTCTAATGAATGGAAGAAAAAAGGAGAAAGATATTTTTGTTCCATTTTTATATTGACTTGAATAAGGTTGTGCTTTTTTTCTTCTTTTGGCAAACATGCAGCTCATTTCGTTACGAACTCTCTCTTAATGGACTGCCCAAAATCAGAACCCGCAAAATGGCTTTATTTGACAGACAAATGTTGGTACGAGTAGGATGATTGGCATTTGGCATGTCCCCGCTGTTAATACTCAACCAGACTGGAGCAGCACTGAGCCAACGCATGCCTCTGGATGCACCAAAATCTCTGCGAGATGTGACACAGTCTTCTCGCATTGATTAAAAATGGATAAATGGAATTTCTCGACCCCTAAAGTAGCGATAGCTGAGGTGTAGGATGCATTGTGATTAACAACACAGAAGAGGGGCCTCATATGACCGTATAATATGGGCAGGACTTACCCTCTCATCTGCAAGGCTATTTGATCAAAACTCACACGCCTTATAATGCAGTCAGTGGGCCTTTAGCCCCGATTTTACAATCTAGCCCTCTGCTGTGCAAGATGAAAAAGAACGTCCTCCCAGCCAAGATGTGGGAGTAGAGGGTGTATTGACGACACGTTTACTGAAGATGACAATGTAACGTGACATCGCTACAGCTCCACTTCTCCTCTTGACAAATGGCATCAAATCAGTGATTGGACAAAACTTCGGACACTGCTTTAGCTGTGAAATATGCTACAAAAATGATTGGTTATTTGTTTTTGGTCTTTTATCAGCTAAAAATAAAAGCTGGAGAAAATGTTTACGCAGTGTATTTTTTAAATGAGTACTCAGGAAAAGTAACTACATTCAAATAAATTAGACGAAATGCTGCTTTCTTCAATTTTTCGCCTTTTTTAGGCTTAGACCACCAATCTGGGAGTAGGTCAAAAGTCGCGCTTGTTCAATGATAAGGGAAATTTGGAAAAAAATAAGGTAAAAGCGCAACTTCTGGACCGAAAATTAACCTAGTTAATTGTTTGAAATTACACTGTCTTCAAATTTGAACGGAAACGATGGGAGGTGAATGTGGTAGTAATTCCTCTTCCTCCCCCTTCCACCCTTCCTTACTTCCTTCAGTCCTAAATCGAGTAGGGAGGTCTCCAAATGGACAAGCCTATTGTATTTATTTAGCCTTCAGGAGGGTAGAGTGAGTATATATGCATAACCTTCTAGAAACGAAGTAATGCCTTAGAAGCTAGAACTGACTAGTAAAAGGACCTTTTGTTTAGGGGAAGGTTGGTATTCCTGGAAGCTTGTCGCATGTGCATGGAGCCGACCTGGTTAGCTTCCACCAAGACCTTCTCCTCCCAGTTGATGTAAGCGCTAATGGATCAGTTGAGCATGACTGATTTAAATCAAGAGTGAGAAGAGAATTCTCTTTCATATTTTGTCACCCCAAGCCTTGGTTTAGGCTTTTGCGATGAAATAAGCTCGTCTCGTGTGGCAAGCAGACAGACCTGATGACCATTGGGTTTAGTCATTCCCTCTTTTTATGGTGTAAAAGTTAAAAATAGGGAGTAAATAGCGGAGACCGCTGCAAAGAGTAACTGTGTTGATAGACTGACGTCTATTTATGCGTAATAGTGCCTATAAATACCCTTGGTCATTGATTCTGCAAGTGTCCTCGACGAGTTCTAGCAAGATCTTTTGGCAGTCAGTGCTGAAATCTGCTTAAAATTCTTCTCTTTTAATAGTCAAGCAACACAAATACATTTTCACCTTCAATTAAAACAATATGGAAAGCTTATATCCCAATAAAAAACCACAATTTTATAGTCCTGGAAAAACTGACACTGTAGCTCCACTTTACTGCCCTGAGTCTTGCCTGAAGTCACAACAGTGTGAAGGAAGTTTTACAAAAGACTTACAAACAGGCAGAGTGGACACGGACTCGGACCATCGGCTATGTCGGCAAGAAAAAAGCACATCCTGGTCGAATGTACACTAAAACAAGCGTCAAATGCCTTCACTGTATTCATCCACCTTCCTGAAAGAAGGGTAACATCACTGAAAGACTAGTGATAGGAACGACTTAAAAAGAACGCCGTAATGTTACGCATTTTAAAGAGGTGTCAAGCGAAAACTCATCATTAAGTGATTTTCAAACTCGACCGTGTTTTAGTCAAAATTCCCCTAGCTTCTTATGTGGAATTGTTAAGGCTTTCTGGCAAATCCGCCTCAGTTGATTTTGTTGTGGCGAAAATTCAACATAAAATTAACCTCTGACAAACCATTAAGGCGCATTTTTGCGGCAACTATAAGAAGCCTGATAAATGGGAAAAGCCAATCTACACAATAAAGCATTCATTTGAACAAAAAAGACTGAGGAGGAATGCTTCCTAACTTCCTTCGTTTCATACATAAAGGGAAAAGTCGATCTGACGAACCATTACATCTGCTGGTACCACCTAGCCAGTAGAGAAAGGCGATAAATTGTAGGGGCGTTCCATAAGAAGTGTTCACAATTACTTTAATTGAATTCAAGTCATTCGTACTTTATGAGCTAAAAAATAATCAAATGTACCTTAAAGTGTAATGAATGCATATGAATAAAGTTGTCAGGTGACAAGGGGCTCAGTGACAGTTGTCGAGGCAACGAAGCTACATGATGAATTAGTGTTTGAAGTTGCTTAAATCCACAAAAATTAAGCACAAGAAATCTTTTTTTATTCACTCTTCTTCCTTTAGTTGGCTTGACATTTGACTGTGTGAGAAAAATAGCCTCTTATTTTGCTCGCAAATAAACCTATCGAGAATGGCGCCTCCGCAATCTGTATTCACATCATGGTGGCATCACCTTCCGGTTATGCCTACGACCCCGGGCCTCCTGGGTGGTAAAAATAAGTCTTCTTCCACATAGATATGCTCTATTTTAACTTCAAGAGAGAGTGAGGATGCCAAACTGGTGGTGATGATGAAAAGGAAGATTATCCTAGTTTTTTTGCCTGATGTCACGGAAGTGAAGCTTCAGCTCCGGGTGGGCGATGATGTGAAGTCTCTCAACTGAGGGATGATTGCAGTCACTTGCACACTTGCCTACCACCTTAATGTCGTGTCCTACATCAGGACAATTAATAGATGAAACAAAACGAGCTCTAAACGACCTGTAAAGTCCCTTAGACGAGTGATCGCGGGGTTTGTATCGACAATGTGGAAATTTTGCTAGCAAGCGATGCCTCCTACACACCTCTTTTGGGTGAATAGCTCCCAGTTGGATGGTCGGGTAGCATTGGGACGAACAGGTGTGGTGTATGCTGTCCATTTGATGGCAGAAGATCGGTCACGGGTAGAGCAGAGAAAAAAACTTAGACAGAAGACACAAGGTAACATAATTTTAAGTCTGTATATTTTAAACACTCAGTTTGTATTTTTCGGCTGTTTCGTACATTGGTAATAAGTGGTTCACAGTTTTACGAGTTATCACAACTGAGGGCTGCTACACAAGTTACATACAATGGTTTTGGTGACTATACTGATCCTAGCTGTTATGTACTCTTTGGGAACCCCAGGAAAAGTGGGCTGCTTTACGCACTATGTAAGCCAGAAGACCTTCTGTCTCTGATAATTGAGTCAGCTAAAAAACCATCCTCTTGAATCTCCCACTAAATACCTCATTTTTATTTTCAACTATTGAGATAAACGAACTAGTAAAACAAAAACAACATCTGCCGCTCGAAGAACTTTTTTCATTCATCCCTTTTGAGATTTTCATTCACTGTAAAGATGTGCACTGTTTTATCTTCTCGATCTTTTACTTCACTTGTCTACTCTTGTTAGGTGTCTTGAGATGCGGCAGATTAAAGTGGTTTTCCCTTAATGTAAACAAAGTTACTGACTGTACTACTCAGACACTTCGAATCCTTATGAGGAAAGAGGTCAGCTATCCATACAATTTATAAAAGGCTTCAAAAAACTTCAGCCACATTAAACTCTTGTCTAAGTTATTTAAAAAAGGGAGGAAATTTAAGCATAACAAGGGCCATTCCAAAGAAAGGTCATTTACTCACCCAACCAAGCGTGGCATCCATCTCAGAGTCCGCCCACGACTGTTCTTTTTCTATCGTCCAGAGTTCTGTGATCGAGTGGCCTAGATTCCATCGATCCCCGGACCCAATAATCAATAAGCCAATACACCGAAACTCACGTCTTTATCGATTAATGTGGCTGAGTCAGCACGTCGGGTGGGCACAAGCCTGGTGGTTGGCCTAAGTTACTTGATCGTCTATCAACCTTTGGATTCGGGGTGAATAATGGGGCATTTAAAGTACAACCAGCGCGTGCTCACCCAATCAGGCAAGGCAGTGAAGGAGAGGAAGGCGTGCCTGATATGTTGGCAACAATAGCTATGAGGCTTAACCTTCTACGAAGTTGAATAGGAAGTTAGTTAGTTAGTTAGTCGTCGCCCTCTAAATCTTCAGAAGAAAGGCAGGTTAAAAACCTTTTTTTAGCACTTGCCGGTCTTTCGTTGGTAAAAATACTGATTGTTTTGTGGTTTGGCGATTTGACTAATTTTGATTTTATGGAATTTTTTGGAAAATGATGAAAATGGTAGGTTATATGATGTAAAGTGGCACTAATTGCTTCAAGTATCAGGCCACGATCTGAAATTGACCTGCGATTCCCTCTGGCTCTCTTGTGTAAATTTAAGGAGAAGAATGTTTTATTCGAAAACCGCTTTACTACATACCAGCTGGAATTGAATAGTCTCCTTCATTAGGCTTTGAGGTTGTTATAAAGAAAATGGAGAATGAAAATCTCGAACTAGCATTGAGATTTAATGTGAAAGTGTATTTGATCCTGAAGTCAATGATATACTTCGGTTACTTCATAGCCTTCGTGCTATTCCATCGACCTATCCCGA
>NW_020170420.1:328428-332086 GCF_000524195.1 Echinococcus granulosus | reverse complement strand
TATTCCGTATGCATCAATTTATTCATTCATCTTCCAGCCATCCTTTAGCACGTACCTAAGTCTATGCCTTAAGAGGAAGCATACCACGCGGAGTTCAAAATGGCCTCTTCGTATACTGCGTGTAGTTAAACAAGCGATGAAAAATCACTGCACTAGACCATTTTCCTCCACTTCCTTATTATTTTGCCTCGACGAAGGGTGTGTATAATAACAGAAGATCGAGACAAAGGAAGGGCTGTAGTTTTTCCAAGCTGGCATTGTTGTCTTCCCTTCCACGGCTGTTGTTTCCTCCTACCTCCTTTTAATTCGCCCCTCACTTTTTTGCATTGAAAAAGAAAATAAGTAACAAAAAATCAAGTAGTACGTAAAATTGTTGACATCCCAACATTAGCCTTTGGATTGGAATCGTAACAACCACCAAAATATGTAGCAACAAAATGGAAAACAGTCTTCTTTGTTTTTAAACATCGCCTTGCCTTTAAACAGTGTGCGATCTGGAAAGAGGAAGTGAGAGAAAAAGAATTTCCTTTCTCCTCTGTTGCAACAATTCCTTCTCCCTGCCGCTATCTCTTCCGATTAATCTTAATGGAGTTGGTGTTCTGGGACAAAGTGAATGGACAATGGAGGTATTTCCGCCTGCAAAAGGATGATATGGAGGGTGGGAACTTTTCTAGTCATTACTTCAAACGTCCAACTATGAGCTGAGAAATGGCAGACTGAAAGGGCAAGGTGATAAAGAAGTCTTGCAAAACATGGGGGAGGGGCGAAGGAAAAAGCGCGCAAATTGCCACCGCCGGTTCATTTCATGTGGTATGCCAAAAGTCAAAGTCACGTCAACAAGATGACAACTCCATGCCAAACGCTTGGGTTGATTGCTGAACAGCTCAGGGTGGTTTGTTTACTTTACCGGAGGAGAACCAGCTAAAAAAGTTCCTTACGAAGCTGTCTACGGTGCCCGACACCTCCTTCACCCCTCTACCAACTGGTCAGAACCTAGGGATACATGGCTAGGGAGAGCTGAAATGCGGGCAAATTGGCAGGGAGGAACAGATGCTAAACCCTATTCCCACAAAACTAACTTGACCACCGTTCTTAAGACTTGAAACGGGGATACGAGATGGCCTCGATGTTTAGCCTCATCCTGTCACCACCGGTAAGGGGGACAGCACATCCTTCCCCCGCCCTTCCCCAATACAGCTCCCGAACAGGAAGAAACTCTAGACCCAATGGAGGGATTAGGGGACTTAGTAGTGTTAGGGTCAAATATCGTCTCAGTTGCAAGGACACTTGACAACTGGGGCAACTGGTTTGTGGGGTGTTATCTTACAGCACCACCTACTTTGTGATGGCCGACGCGGGAGGGTGACCGTAGGGAGCACGCAGGGTGTGACGCTCAAAGGGCGAAAGGGGCTACAAAATCATTTGTTTAACTCTTCCGTTCGGTTGCGCGGACACTTAAGCTTCTACGACTCGTACCTCCTCTGGGACGGCCTTGCCTCTGAGTCATACCGGTAGTCTCTCAACCCCTCTATACGTCGGTACTGCGTCCTCTCCCCCAGTATTATGGCAGGGGTCGAGGAATTGCTCCATTATCTACGTCAAAGAAGAATATGCTTTACCTACATTCGAACGCAAGTCATATTTACTCAAGTATTGTTATTTCACCGTTTTGTTTTAATCGGCTGGGTCTAAGAGCGTGCTGCTCCTTATTCTTCGTCAATTTTTTTCACTATAGAAGAGTATTCCCCATTGCAAAACTTTTCAAACTTCTTAAAATTTCACATGAATAATAAAACAGGAAACATTTGTGACGAAAAAAGAGATAATAGTTGAGTAAAAAAACTTTTTGCGTAGGCACAACTTTTACCATATGAATAGAAAGGACGTGCACACTCAAATCTGCATAGAAAATAAGCGTTTCCTGGCCTACGATAATTTATTCTTTTTGTACCCAAACCATTTTTCATACAGTAGTGTACTTTTATGCAAGCGAGGGGAAAAATTATGGCTGCCAGTTCATGTTTGTGGTGCTTTGGAGGGGCTATTCAATGCAGTAACATTTTTACTTCGGTGTGTGTGTGTGTGTGTGTGTGTGTGTGTGAGCTTTCGCAATATTTGCTTGTTTAAATAGAACGTTTGGATGGCACAACGGTTAGTTTGCACAAGTGACTTTCAAGGAAAGGGAAAACGCTAAATCTCATCCCACCTGACCCTCCACCCATCCATAAAACTCCCCTAAGATGTCTCATCTGGCCAATCCTCCCCATCCAACAGCCTGAAACGGAAGGTAGAAGAGAAGAAACAAGGGGAATACCACAGTTTAGGTGGTAATTGGCAATTTGGGAGGACTATGCAGTGTAGTGATATTTGAACTTTTTATGCGTGTGTTCGTAATGCCTGCTTGTTTAAATAGACTGTTTGGATGGCACAGCGGTAAGATTACACAAACCTCCTGGCTGGGCACAGACAAATGCTGACTCCCCTCCCTCTCCCCCCGTTTACTTACAACACTCCTTTTGTTATGCAATACAAGATGTTTACCCCTGGCCATTCCTCCCGGTCAGACTGTCTGAAACCCGATGTAGAAAGGGAAAAACAAATACACTCCCGCCTTAGAGTGAACTTTATGCATTGAATAAGAGGGGGGTAGCAAAAGTTGCTTTTCAGATGATGGCGAGGTCACGGTGGAGGTCACAATCAATGTAAACACCTAGTACTTATAACCAACTGGCCCGTTGGCACTGATTGACTTGGGGTATTGATACCCCTCTCCGAGGCAGTCTTACGAGAATGGCTTCGGCTTAGGGAGGGATGTGATCAAATTTGGCAGTAGTATTTGCTAACTGTGAGGTCCCGGAGGGGGAAAATCTGATTACCTCCAAATATGGAGCTGGAGCGTCAAAAGCTGGAAGACATTCGTAATAGGTCATTAAAAAGTCGTAAAATGACATTTTATGTTGTCACCTTTCCAAATTCTCGCGTATCTTATGAAGTGAACTTCAAGGAGGCAGAAAAGTCCACTTGCTTGTACAAATAATCAGCATTAAAATCTAGCCTGGTTATTTAACAGTTCATAAGCCTCCTGTCAACTCCACTCTTGTCAGACTTGCTGACTGTGGGAATAAAACACCTAGTCACAGTCACATGAATTTTCCTCAATTCTCTTGTCACGTCTCAACTGTCAAAGAGGTGAATGAAGAGGGTGCGTGTGGACATAAAAATTGATGAGATGGTGAGGCGTAAGAATAGGGCTGGTAGGGAGGTTTTTTGTCATTCGATGCTTCTACGGCACCTCCTACACACCCTGCCCCTTCCCACCCTCCCATCTGCCTTCTTTCCTATTGCCAAAGTTCGCAATTAGCTCTTGTCACGGGACACTTTTGCGTTACCTTGTCTAATTGCGCTGACTCACTGCTTCCTCTCACTGATCGCATTCCCTGATCCTAACACTGATTCCACTAACTGATTCAATTCTCTTCACTATTAGGCAGAGGCGACAGTAAGAGGGCAAGAAGGAGAAGAAAGTGGACACAAAGTGTTCTTTCTCATTCATCTATAGCATCGAGCCGAAAGGCACGACATGGAGGGGTCTGAGCTGAAATTATTGTTGCGTCATCACCAAGTTGTCCACCTATCTACTAAAAACAACGCACCCATA
>NW_020170420.1:327277-328328 GCF_000524195.1 Echinococcus granulosus | reverse complement strand
AGGGTGCCCCTCCTGTATCGACGGCATTGCAGACATTCTGTAATTTCATGCAAAGCCGAATTTATATAATAGGTGACCAGTTGTTGTAAAAAGTTTTTTAAAGTTAGAATATTTTAGTTAGTTACCTCTTCAATGCTTTGATAGATGTAAAACCCACATCCCCTATTTGTAGACAAAAATTAAACCAAGTAAATTTTGCCAGAATAAATGTTTTGAGGCCATAATACTGCAAATTTTAGATTGCATTTAAAGCTTAAAGCTGGCTGAAAATTATCTTAATTACTACAAGAATTTCCCTTAAATTAACCCCTTTTCCTCTATTCCAGACAAAGATTTCCGGTTTAAGGGCAACAAAGGGGGATGGTAAGTCGCTTTTTAAATAAGCTATGCTTAAGCAGTCGCTACCCAAAAAACAGGTTAGAAGTTCAGAATTAATAATAAATAACAGAAAAGTTTTTTGCAAAAAGTAGAATCAGGCGGAGGGTGAGGAAGAGGGTGGGTGGGTATGGGGTGAGCTAGGGGGACGGCATGAATGAAGCAATCATTGGGGTTATGATTATAGTCTAGCATCTTTCCCCCCTTTTAAGGTCCACCTTCAGAGCTTTGTGTCGTCGCTCTTCCGCATCAACTGCCATCACGTCCTCCTGAGAGTTGCAGTCGGCAGCCAGAAAGGCACGAAGGTCAGTAGGGGAGGTTAGCCTCCTGTTTGTTCTAACAGTAGTATATAATGCGGAGGTAGCCGAGAGGATGAAATATCGCTTTCCGCACCAACCTCAGTGAATAGCATCCTTGAAAAATGCGTCTGGAAGGCGAGGACAGTTCAGCGTGCCATTCACTCGCAGTGGAAACTATTGTCTCAAAGAAGCATGGAGGAAGAGGAAGAGTAATACAGGACTTGGATCATGAGATGACACACAATGGCTAGGGTAAAACCCCGGTATTTCCTCTCATTTATGCGCGCCACTGCTTGTGTGCCTGCAGTAAAAAGTCCTGACATCTGGAATGCCTACGGTACCGACTACAGTGCTATCGATACGGACGGGGCACCCTG
>NW_020170420.1:326034-327177 GCF_000524195.1 Echinococcus granulosus | reverse complement strand
AGGAGGAGGAGGAGGAGAAATTTTACAGTGTGGAATAATGAAGTGGATGGGGATGGCAAAGTCAGTGTGGTGGGCAGTCCTCCACATCCACGAGCGCGATTGTTTGTGTGTCTGCATTGCAAAGGTCAGATATGTGTCAGTAGTGCATTGGCACGGTGGCTTTGTCTGTGGTCGGTACTGTTGTCTGGTTAATCGGAGCCCACCATTGCATGTCATGCAAGGCCGGATGGAGGGAGGTGGAGTGATCGCGACTTGCCCACCTTGCCAATTGGGTTAGACTAGAGTCTGATTGGAATGCAGCTTGGTCCTCGCCACACGTGAACTGAAGTGGATTCCATGGTAGTGGAGTGGGTTCTGTCAGTGGTGGAACAGGGCGATGTGCAGCAATGTTGAAGTGAGTCACTTGAATGTGGTGGTGCATTATTATGGAGGGATCATCGTGCATTGTTGATGCGAGGACAATCGGAGGATGAATGTATCGCAGTGGGAGTGGGAAAGATGCTCTCTTCTGGAAGGTGAGGAAGTTGGTAAGAGTTGAGGAGGTGAAGTAGGGTGAAGTGGTGGAGTGAAGTGAGGTGAGGTGAGATGTGATGGTGAATGGAGTGGGGCGTAAAGTCGAGTGAGGCATAGGAATAAGTGGTGAGGAAACGTGGTGGGGCCCACCGTTCGACTGGATGCGACATGCACATAAACAGGCACCGGTAAGCATTGAATACTCACACTCCGGTGTTGGCCTTCTTTGCCTTCTTTCCTCTCCATCGTCATCATTTTCGTCCTTTTGACTCCTTCCACGTACATCGTGAAGACGCATCGTCTTCGCATTGGATGTCGACCGACTACCTGATCCACTTACATGCTCACTGCCACACTGGTTGTCCAGTTGAATTACTGACTGATTGGCTGACCGAGTGCTTGATTGACGGATTGTCTGATTGACCGATTGACTGGATTGTGCTGAGGAGTGCGCTTTGCAGATCATCATGTCTTAGACGTATGTATCATTATATATGCCTAAAGAACTCACTCACTCTCTTCCCCACTACCCACTCCACTCTCTTGCTTCCACAAAACGAGGCAACATGTCACTTTCACTTCATCCCCTCATCAGTCAGCACTTCTGCTTTCACTGTATAGGTGTGTGTG
>NW_020170420.1:259940-325934 GCF_000524195.1 Echinococcus granulosus | reverse complement strand
TGCATGAGAGATGCAGTGGTCCACTTGGTGATATCGAAACATCCACACTTGTCATGCATTGTGGCTTGATGCGATTTTTGGGTGGGCAAGTACACTTTGTCTCTTTTGCCTCATAGTGAAGTGTAGTGAATTAGTAAAACGAGTCAGTGTTGGAATCAGTGAATGAGGTGAGGGACAAAAAGCAGCGATTCAGCCAAATATAACAATACAACACGAAAGTGAAGGAAGTGAGGAGGGAGGGAATGGGGAGGTAGCGTAGGAGGGACAGGAGAAGCAACAAATGACAAACTGTTCCATTTACATCCCCATCCTCATACCCTAACCCCTTACCAAGTGTCATGTCCACACTTACCCCCTTTCATTCACCTTCTCCTTCTTCGGGGTGATAAATGTCTTTTCGTGGTATCTCACTACCACACTCATGGCATATTGGACAATTGAGAAGTGCCAGTGGGGATGGAGGAAAGCAGTGTTCCTGTTTCCTTGCTTCTTCAGGCAGCAAGTTTCGCAAGAGTGAGAAGGGCTGGAAAAACATGTGCGTGATGCTGCAAACTATGCTGAATTATATCAATGGTCATTTTTAAAAGCTTTTGCGTGTAGATAATTACTTACCGACTAATAAGCGCGCAAATTTATTTTCTTGTCTGCTTTTGACTCATGACTTTCCTTTCTGGGTTTAACAACAATATTTGTTTGCTCAGCATGTTTGTGGGTACAAGAAATCATTCTCAGATACTACTTCTCTTTTATTTTGACAGACCTCTTCCATAAAGCGCAATTTCAGCTCCATCGAGAACATGGACGCTGATTTTCGAATTAAGTAACAGTTTAGTCAACTTTTTGAAAAACTTCCCATAAGCCTTTCCCTAATTACATATGCGCATATTTTGCTTAAGAATCATGTTTTTAACAGTTAATAGCTCTTCCCTGAAGGAAACATGCCTCAAGCACTTTTTAGCCACTTGATAGAAGCTAGTAAATCCTCACCACTTTGTTGTGCACTGGCTTGTTTTGTTTCAACCTACACAAATTACTTTGTGGCGGTAATTAGCTTAATCTAAACATTCAGATCGCAAACTTAAACCGAATTTTACCAACAAGGAGGAGAAGGAGACCTCTTAAAAATCTTTTTTTGCCTTGAGTGGAGGATTTCCCCTCCTCCCTCGCTCGACTGCCCGATGGGGGAAAACTGCAATCTCAAATTATTATCAGACTTGGTGTTATTGGTGAGATTATAAAGCAAAAAAGTTACATGTGTAATAAAATATGACCCTGTCAAGGCCTTTTGATGAGTTTTAGGCAGATCTACCATGCAGTCCCCTTTTCACGGGGTGAGGGGAGGGGAAGGGGGGAGCGGAAATTTTGTTGGTAAGTTTTTTTAAGGTTAAGTTATGTCTTAAGCCATTTTTTACGCTTCTGACACATTTGACACTTAACCCAAAGTTGACACGGCAGCCGAGTTAAGTCGCCTTTGAAAGGAAGGGGAACAACCAGCCATTCCATTTTCCCCACTTTCAGGGTAAGATTTACAAAATACTGCTTTTAAGTACTTTACTTTCCGTTTTCCCTCTATGTGAGAAATTCTTCCCAGATCAACAGATCAGATTGTCAAATGCCCCATAAATTGGGAATTCGTGGCTTGGTAAGGAAAGGGAATGAGTCTTCATCACATCGAAGCTGTCCATAAAGTTGAAAGTGGGATCAAAGGAACCACAGCCACGTGTAAGAAGGTTAACTTGCCAAGTAGGCTGTAAAAAGACTTGGCATACTTTGCTCATTCACAGGTTTGGAAAAACACCATGCACTCTCCAAATACTATCGCAATTCTTTTCCTCACCACCACTTGATGCAAAGCTCAGGGAAGAGTTTATTTCCTTTGACCACCAAGTTGGTTTCTTTTTCATTTGCCAAGTGCAATTTAACACTTCTTGTTCAAATGAGAAGGGGTTGATCCATCAATCATGGTAACTTTAGCCTTTCTACGAGTCGTAACTATCCTGTCTTGAGTACCAGACAATCACATGTTCACAAGTGAAAGTAGAATAGACAGGTGCTCTTTAAAACTGAATAAGAGGAGACAGGGTTGGCCCTACCTAGGTTATTGACTTCTAGAGCAACTCCTTTTCCATAAAAGGGGACATTAAGGTAAATTCATGCCATTGTTAAGGGGAGATTGTTTAAATGAAAGAACTTGTGTGTGAATCTCCTAGTTATTTACTTTTTACTTAGAAATGGCACAAAGCACCCACCAAAATATGTCGGCTTTTTGAAGAAAATACTCAAGTTTTATCATGAAGAATGATGTAGGATACAATATCACGCAAAAAAAAACTAATAATTAAGAGGGGGAATTTTGGACCTTTCAACCTCCTTCTATCATTGGTTGGCTCAGAAGCCAATCAAAATTGGCCATGAGGAGAATTTGGTTTAAACTATCAAATTAGCCGTCATTTCCAATAAAATGGAGACCACAGACCTCCCGTTGAATGTTACAGAAGGTGACGTCTCCCCCTTCTCCTTTGCTGGCTGTGTTGTCATCGTGGCGGTCTTTTCCCTCATCTCCACCCTCACCATGGTGGGAAATGGACTGGTGGTGTGGCTTGTCCTCACCACCAAACGCATGCGTACGGTGACTAATTACTTCTTGGTCAATCTCTCTCTTGGAGATATGCTCTCGGTGTTTCAGATCATACCAAACGTCTACTATGCCATCAATAATGACTGGGTTTTTGAACTAGCCTACTGCAAATTCTCCCAATTCTTCACGGCTTTCGGCATCTCGCTCAGCGTGCTAACCTTCACCGGCTTGACCGCGGATAGGTGAGTTGTGAAAGCCACATTTTTTACGAAAAATATTTAATCAAACCTATAACACTCAAGAGAAATGACATTTTAGCAGCCAATCTTGCCAAGTAGGAAATGTTCTCGATGAACCGAAATCCAATGGTCAATTGGTACCTTAAGGTCGTAAAAAAGATGCGCCAAATTGGAGTGGAACTACGAGTAGACATAGATTGAACTCTTTTAGGCTATAAATTCTCGATTGATTGCGGTAAGGTGAGGACTTGAAGGAGGGGCAATGCATTTTATAAATTTTCACCGGCAATTTTAACTAACAGATCAGACAAGTCAGTTGGAAAAAATTGTTCACTTTTATTTGTGAATATCTTATTGTCCCGCGATGGTTTAGAGAATTTTGCACTTAATTTATCTTCCCCAACCACTGCTTATGGTTCAGAGATTAAAGAGTGCTTTTCGTAACTTAAGTTCTCTACCAAGCAGGAATATTTTTACGCGTGCTTCTCCGTTGAGTCCTCCAGGACGACCAATAAGGTATGGCGGCAAGTTTTAATATGTGCCTACAATCACGGGTGGGGTCAAGGTCATTCCAAGTGATTCGGATGCACGGAAAGGCCGACCGACCTGATAGCTTTATTATTCTATCCAGTGGGCAGGTCTTCATACCACTTCTTATGCACTTGCAACGTGGACATTAGAGACATCGTTTTCCCCTTATTATAGCTCCTAAAAAGTCTTTGATCGGAAATAGTCAGCACAAAATAATTTCTTTTAGCTTAGAATGGCATAAAATGTCTCTAATAGCTTTTAAACTGTTAGGCTTATTTTAAAAAGATCATTGGTACGTATTTTGTAATTGCGACGAATTCGTTTTAATCGTTAAAATAACATATGGAAAACCGAATTTTTCACCTCGCGAGTTTAACTGTTCAAAAAACAGAAATCCGATTTTCATTTTTTCGCGAAATTTTAAATTATTGTTAACTTCATTATTGCGAGGTTCTTTTTCTTGCTTCAAAACCGTATTAAGAAAAGAAATTGGTACCATTTTCCAAAAAGCAATTCAAGCAGTTGCATCTGGGAGATAAGCAGATGAATCAAATTGCAAACTAAGATGTTAAAACTACTCAACCTTGGCAGAGGAGACCATTATCAGAGGAATTTATCGCTTCCAAAAACACTCTAGATTTTAGGTTAACGTAACAAGAAAATAGGTCATTAAAGTGGCAAGCAGAATATTGAGGAAAATTTTGGTGCAAATCTTGACATTTTTGTATTTTAAAGGCAGTTGGCTTATTTTTCTTCCTCATAATTTGCTTGTTATGCATTCGTAGTATGATCCGACTGGATGGCGTATGAAAAACATGCACAATTTCAACTCAGTTAAAACTGCCCTACCGAAATGTGTAACTTTTAGTTGTTGACTAACGAAAGAAAATTGGCATGTTCTGGCAGTGAATAATGCCCTAATTTGTCGTAACATTTTGGGGCAAAGATAGTGTACTCGCAAACTATTTGCGGCAGTCCGAATACGCTTGAATCGCCTTGGCTAGGTAGGCTGTTAGAAGTTCCCGATGATAGTCCTTTTGGTTGGGACAGGAAACCTGAAGCTACAAGCTATTCTTATCCGTTTAAGGAAACATAGGACACAGATGTTTGCTTCCTTTAAGGGCTAACTTTTTAGGGGAATAGGTGACCAATCTCTTCTTTATTCTCAAGGAAATAAATAAAATAAACCTTTATCGAGAGTTCAGACTGGTGAGATGAAGGTAAAGTTGACACAGTTATGCGGCTTATTCGGATGGCAGGAGTGCCATTTTATGTCACTCCACTTCAAGATGTGGTCCAGCCCAGGTGACGCCTCGAGTTATACCTTCAAAATAGTCCCTTGCTGAGAGTACGGCCGTGCATTATTGAGGAGATGTTTGGGAGGATGTCACAAGTCCATTAGACAGTTTACTATGTTTTTATGATAGGCGAGAGAGAGAGAGAGAGAGAGAGAGAGAGAGAGATAAAGTTGCAATTATACAAAAGGTAATTTATTGGTCTCTCTCGGCAGTAGTCCCGGAGTTCCTACAACTTCCACACCTTTTTTAAAACTTTTTTGGTGCTCTGAAAACTGAGGCATTTTGGTTAGCAAGATTCCCCCTCATTAACTTAATTGTAGCTTTTCCAGAGAAGAATACCCTGTCATCAATTTCTCCCTGCCACAGCTAAATTTATACATCTGTATCGAGTAAAAAAATGCTGCCACCTTAAGGAAAAAAGATGAAATTGATTTTAAGCAAAAGTTTTACTATTTTGGTTGGAGAGGTTGTCGCCCTACTCAGTTTACGGGCAATTAAATTCCAGCGCAGGTCAGTGACAGTAATTTGCATTCCTCATGGGCATATTTAACAGCCAACTCAGTGTCCACCAATTGTTTGTACCCCTCCAAATTTTAAATTTATCTTTTTTGCAAAATCTACTTGTTTCCGAAATTATTAGTTCAGGAACTTAAAAGGAAGTGCTTGCAAATGAAGCGTTGAAAGTGAGGGATCTCGTTTAGCTTAAAGAAACATTTTTAGGAAAATGCATAAACCCTAACATAAGGTGTTCTCTTGTAGAGATTTGCTAGCCTTTTTTTTTCTTCCCTCACCTGAAGATATATCGCCATCAAGTACCCATTGCGACCTCGCTCCAGACCTGCAACAATTCTCTGCATTATCGGGTGCATTTGGGTAGTCTCCTTCCTAATCGGCCTACCGGGATTAGTTGCGGCCAAAATAAGTTTAGTTCTTCCCCAAGAATTTGAAAATGGATCGGATAATAGCAATACCAGTTTTACAATTGTTTCCCTGGAGTCTACCAACGCAACAGACGATTTGCGTGTTCGACGAGCTTGTACTTACGACTGGGCTCCCGAATGGGGCATTGCGTAAGTCAATAACAGTTTTAAACCAGTTTACATGATTTTTTCATTTTAAATTTGATTTCTAAATTTGTTTGGCTCTTAGCCAATCACATAATTTTGGTGGTAGCAAATGAGCGAATCCCGTTCAGATCGACTGCAAACTCAGTGACCCAGCAAACTAATTAACCTCGCTATGCAAAGCTGGCCTCTTTTTTATAAATAAGCGTGAAATTATTGTGCCATAAAAAGCTACCTAAATTTTGCAAATAAATGGGTAGCCGATTTAAAATGCTAAGAATGCTTTCGAAGCTGGTGCACTTTTTTAAAAAGCATTATTTTGGTAAAACATTTTGGTGGTTAAAAGGCTCTTTAAGGGCCAGAAAATCGAGCAAAGTATGATATTTTGAAAGCGTTTGACAGTACTTTTTGGAATAGCATTATTTCTTAGTGACTAAGCTCGGGTACGTGACATTTAAGGGGCGAAATCCCAAGCTTTTAAGTGTTAACTAAGTAAAGTAACCGAGCCTGGGACAAAAGTGGAATATAAACAATTTTTGCGCTTATAGTTACGCTTGCTCAATCTCTTTCTTGGTTGTTAAGTTACCGCCGATCGAGAAGTAGAAAAGTCTTTTAATTATTAAATCAAACACAAACACACATATTATATTTAATAAGTGCCTCTTACAGATGTCCTTTGCCAGCCAAAGTTAGTCAGCTTGGCGACTTTTGTTTGAAATAATCAAATGGGAGTGAATAGGTTCGTTTGGGTGAGAGGTGGGCACTGGTAACGTTATCTGCGACTTTTCGACTATTGGCTAAAAGTGCTCAATGGGTCAAATCAGTCACTTAAAAGCAAAAATACAGTTGTTTTTAGCAATTGCATTAGACCATAGAAAGCGTCGATTTTAAGGCCAAAACCGACAAATTTTGTAGAAATAAATCAAGATAGAATAATTCCTAAGTAAAATCGTTTGTGACTATAAACGCGTCAAAAATACTTTAAGGTCAAAACATCCCAACGTAGTTTAAATGATCATGAATCCCAGTTGGAGACATCTTAAACTGATGCTAAGACTAATTGGAAGATAATATGACGATGTTTCTCGCCTGACTGAAGTGACAAGGCAACGTTGTCAATTCATCCCTCCCAAATAAAGCGAACATTGGGAACCTAATGGAGTAGTGCAATTAGGTAGATTTTCCGCCTTTTGATAACAAAATACTCTGACCATCTGGTACGTCGGTAAGCAAGTTCACTGATTTTGACTTGCACCGCGTACAATCAGGCCAAAATTGTGCCAACATAGAGCCGCTTCGAATGACACATTTGACACCATTTTGCGGAACCCCGTAGGTCAAACTCATTTAAGGGCCTTATTCGGGGATGTACACCGTATTAACGTGATTTGCCGGCCAGCTCCTGCAGGCAGTCTGGCCCATGCGCTACATCACCCAAATTGCTGAGAGAATTAATAATTTTGTCCCCAAATGCCTTGATTTAAGTAAAACCTAGTTCAAACCTGACTCAAATCTTAACAAGTAAGTGGAACTTCATAAGTGTAAAGTGTAAAATTGGGCAAAGCTCTGCTCTTTAGTAGTAAGCGAAAAGTGACTCCAAGTTGATCGTAGTCGTTTTCATCGGAGTGGAATGCTCTCGGTGGTGTCGGCAGAGTTTTTCTTTTCAAATTGATATTTCAGATGCATTTAATGGAATCGCAGCACGTCTTACACAAAAGATTCGCTTCATCAGATTGGAAAAATAACAACACTAGTTGGGGCTTGTAGGAAACGCCCTTAAAGATCTATCAGAGGTGGACTAGCCGGAAAAAACAGCCTTATTTTGATGGTAAGCCAGAAGTAAGTCTTAAAACTGCCTAACAATGAAGGGCACTTAAAGTTGACTAGAGTAAGTGGTAAGGCTTCAGTGGTCCATCTATAACCGCGCTTTAACTCCTTCTAAAGGCTCTTAGCCCCCCAAATTTCGTGCATTTTCTAATCAACACCGACATTTTTGAAATCAACTCATTTGCCAAATTTTGTGGCCTTACCGAAATTGCTAATATTTTAAACTACTCGCCTATTTAAAGGGTAATCAGGAAGAAATGAGGTTGAGAGAGCAGTAGGAAGTACGGAGAACGGGCTCTTATCTTAGTACCTTATTGGCACATCGAGGGTTTTGACACAGAAGAGGTGTGTCAGTGTGGCTTCCCTTTAGCTTACCAAATCAGCAGCTGTTCACCACTCCCACGGACAGACCCGAGTTCTGGGTTATTCCACCGATTACTTAATGACTGGGCGCTTCATGACTGCTGCGAGTTGGTAGCGGAACCGCCACGACTGTGTTGGTAGCCGGTGGATGTATGGCCGTCTGTTTTACACCTGATGCCTAAGCGTCTCTAATTTTTCCAAAGCTCATGACTTATGACATGTGGTACGACTACTAGGATTACCCATGGGACGTGTACACAGTGGCAAACCATTTTATGCACTCCAGATTGGATTTGAGTGTCTCTCGGGGGTTCTCTGTTGATTAGCTACAAGGTACTCCCAGGTTGCAGCAAAACGAAGTCATCCAAACACTCAATCAGCGGAAAAGTCATAGACTGGAAATAAGACTCTCGTCTATGCATGAGTTGTCTGCTTTATTACACCCTCTCATATTTTCCCTGCTCCTACTTTTGTTTTTCTTTTTTAGCTACGATGTTGCCCTCTTTATCCTAATGTACATCCTTCCGCTCACCATTCTCTTCGCCACTTACATCCCCATCACGGTGAAGCTGTGGTCGGACAGGGGTCTGGGCGAAGTCACTCGAGCTCAAATTGAAGGCATCAAGTCAAAACGACGAGTACGTGCTCCACTTGGGTTAAATTTTTTTCCCATCTGCCCGATTTGTTCTTAGCTTGCAGTAAATGTCTGCTGGGTTATAAATGAGGCAAAAGTTAGCCCTTACACAAAAACACACCTGTCGGAGGCAACCAACTGTTTCAAAAGTAAGTGAAAAACAAAAAACACCTAAAAGTACAGTAATATGGATTCACCAAGCCTCCCCTGAGACTGCGGTAAGGCGTACCCATGTGAAAGAAGACCTGGTGAAGGGCTATAGGACGAGGGTACGCACTGTGCATCGTTAGTTGCATCTCCGTGTTGCATTTAAGCGTCGCCTTTGATGCTTCCCGTGGATCCCAAGACTTGGCATTAGAGAGGGAAAGTGCTATCTGCTAGTGGTTGTACATGCAGAAGGTTTGGCAGAGATTCCCTATCAGCGGACCCAATGGAAGGATAACAGTATCAAGGAGGGAATTAGTCCAATAGGTCAGATGGCATTCCACGCTTTTCCAAACCCAATACGGCGATGAGAAGATGAGGCAGTTTGTACCGGTCCACTCAAAGTGCCAAAGCAAAAGCCATTAGCCACCTCAACTTGGTCAGTCACTCAGCAAGCAATTTTCAAGGGGCGCCCTTTTAAAAGAATAAAGGAATTCAAAAAAAAACGCAGGAGTCGTCCTTAAAGCCCAGTGACATCCGTTAATGTCCACATGCAAGTAATTCGATCGGTAGCATTCATGGAACGTTTCTTATCTTCATCCTTCAGCGAAGAGGGTCTTCCCGACCGTGACGTCCCAAATCGTGGGAAATTAGTCCCTATCCTTGAGTGACATGCTGTGGCACCACATCTTCGCCAGGTGACTATCAAACAAACGAGTTTGATGCGAAGCTTCTGCGTCCTTCCATTTTAATTAGATCTAGGAGGAGCATTTAATGACATACAAATTCTTTACCACTGAACAGACTTCTGGCCGAAACATAAAATGTTCGCAGCGTATAGTGTTTTTACTCGATCAACGTACGTTTACTAAGGAGATTTCCTAATTACCAGCTTTGAGAATGTTTTTCTCTGTCTTTAAGTTGGCAGAATGCTGTACGTAAAAATCTCGGTTTCCCTTATAATTTAAGGCGTGTGAGAACAAACAGACTCTAAAAGAATTGGGATACGATCTTGCAAGAGTAATTCAATGGCCAACTAGAACCACTACGCAACAGTAAAACCACTTCTGGGGAGAATTGGATGCGGTGCATATACTCGTCAGCATCAATGAATGTATATAAGGTATTCTTAAGGTCGTAGAATATTTTATACTAAAAGGCTTTAGAAATCCATTAGAGTGAGGTTTATTTCTATACCTCATTAAAAGAAAGAGGAAGGATAAAAAATTACTCCTTTTTAGGTAAGTATTATATGGTTGCAAGAAAATGCGCAATAAAAATTGATTTTTATAAAATTAAGCCATGCAAATGCTATTTTAAGTCACGATCCATGGACAACGCTTGACTTTCAGGAGCTAGTCTCGATTATTTTCCAGAAGCAAAATATGCTACGCTGTAGAATTTAAATGCAATTAAAATTTTCGCCAGCAAATTGTAAAAATGTACTTCCCTTCTCGTTAAAAAAACTCGCATTTACTTTTGAAGCCGTAGGACCTCATTTATGTATGTTTAAGTGCGCGTCTGTGTGCCACCAAATTTGATTTATGTAAATGGTCGAATTTGCATTAACACTTAGGTACGACTAAAATAATTTACCCTGATTTTCACAAACACATTGCCACATGAAAAGCGATTCCTACCGCCATTAGAGGTGAATTTATAAATCTGGAAAACAAAACTTGACTTAGCAGGTCAGTGAGTTTAATAATGTCTAGTAACATCCTTATTATTTTTTATGGTCTCCCTATGTTTTGGACTTTTAATTATTTTAGCAGCTTAGTCTCATCAAGGTTCTTTTGGTTATTCGACGATAAGTTTATTGTTATTCAAATCCCCTCTGTATCTATTTGCTAAAAATTTTAGAATGACAATGTAATTAAGATTGAAAAATTTATTTGACCTTATTCACAAATAAATAATGACTTATGGATTTTCATTTAAGCCATTTGTTGTTTAGATTTCACTTCCAATTCATGTTCGGCTCAGTGAGTTTTTTTTCCGCCAGCTGGTTACTGGAATGTTACAGATAATTTTTTTAGATTAGGAAAAAAGTAACAAGTATTACCTCCAGTATTTGATGGCGTAATTATTTTGACTGCACAACGTTGCTGTATTAGCTTTATGCTCCTTCCTACTTGTCAGTGGAAATCGTCCGCCTCTAGGTGCAAGGAACCAAGGTGACACCTAGAGAAAGTTCCCACCATGGGAATGGAATGCGCCACATAAATGTGCCGCTTAATCCGGAAAAATTTTCAGCCCCTGAAAATATTAGGGACAATTACATCTTATTTTGCATTCGTTCGCTCGGAAGCAGCAAGAAATCGGCTAAGTATTTTTTTGCGAAAGACAGGGAAGGAAGTGGTAATGAAGCGGAGTCGGCATAGTTTAGAGTTAATTTTTGGGTGGAATTTGATCACTGTGGCGTTCTTAGAGATGGGACATAAAAAAATATTCTTTTAAAGTTTTAAACCTATTGGAATTGGAGAAAAAGAGCTGTTAAAGACGTAATTGGCGCAAGCAGACCTTCATTCCACTAGTGTGGAGGCCGATTTTACCCTTTTTTAGGGTTGTAAATCATTACTAATCTTCTACAAACAGGAAATCTGTGTCTCGTCAAGAAAATTATCGAATTTAGTGGTAGTTGAGAACTCGTAGCTAATACCACTGCTCAGATCTTGCGTGTGAGAAGATCTCATCAAGCGCTTCATGCATCCTCTTCATTTCCCTCTTATTTATAAGTTTACAGCTCTTTTGTGATTCTAAACAAGGAAAGTGTTTGGGAATTTAAGCAGGGAAGAAAGTAGGGCCGAGAGTTTTTGTTTTTAAAGGCAAAGAACCCTCTTCAGCTAGTGTCTCGAGTGACAGGGATAATAAGGTGTGTTTATACTTTTTTAATTAACAATTTATTTGAAGGGATTTTCTGCTGCTGTGTACCTTTTATTAAAAGTTATTTAAGTATTATGTACAAAGGCCAAATAAAACTGAGTGAAACTTACCGCGCAACTATTAATGTGTGTAAGGAGTTATCCTTTTTGCAATCGGACAGGCTGTTGGCAGGGTGCATAATTTGGAGTTCAAGGTAGAAAAAAACTTTACTTGGTACAAAATTCACGTAGCAGTTATCTATGGATGGGCAGATCGTTCATTTTTTGCCTTTGTCACAGAAACGTCTACCAAATTCTGAAATCTGACATTTACCCGTACATCCTTTTACAGTGGGCGTTAACACGGTCCTGGGCGAATTTGCAGTAGAGTGTCTGTCACTCAAAGGGCCAGTTTTTTTGAAGTTTGCCCTAATGGACCTGCGAAATTCCTTCAGAAAAATTCGCCATCGTTGTCAACGTATGTACATGAAACTGGTAGTGCATCGTTCTAGCGAGAACTCCTCGATTGTTTTCACGTAGACAAAAGTTTAATTAATTCATATGAGAAAATATCTCACCTAAAAACTTCATGAAAAGAAAAGGAAAAGCAGTAACTCGTTTATCTGAAAAGGCTGACTATTTAAGCAATTATTTTGTTTAGTCGAACAAAGCAGTTAACCTTGATCTGTTTTGGTCTACATGGCAAAAGTTTGAGGCAAAACGACTGACAGCTTTTCACTGCAGAATAATCTGATGCATGTACGAATAACACAGCCCTAAAATTGCATATCTCCCACTACGTTTGCTAAAGGAACCTATCCTAATTATACTACTCTTGAAGAAGCCTCTAGAAATTTGTGTTTGAGTTGGTCATTTCCAAAGGGATGCTAATTCACACTGGCGTAGAGGAGTCTGTTACGATTAGTGTAGCAGAGTTATATAACCATGGACTGGGAAGGGAAACTTAACACGGGGACCGAAAACAAGAGGTTTGAAGTGCCGCTGCGGTTAGGCAGTAAATAAAATGAATTTGTAATAGCCGTCTATGTTAAATTTCCTGATTCGTGCGACACGAGTCCTCATCTAATGTTCAACCAACCGCAAAGTAGGGGCGGCAATGGTGCGACTAATTTATCTTAGACATTTTTGATGATAGTACCTTCTGGGATTTTAGTTAAAACTTGTAAATATTTCGTCTTCCAATTACTTGACGGTATTAAAGAAGGATTTAGTTAAAAAGTAGTGCTCGGGATGCATCTTCGGCACCCCACAAAGGGGTTAAGGAATAAAGTCACTGACAGGTTACTAACACTATCACAATCGAGACTCAGAAAGTAGAACAGCAGGCTATATTGGAATGGCCATTTGATTACTAGCATATTTCTGTTATAGATAATAAGAGAAGACACAAAGAGTTGAAAAATCCTTTAGTTTAATTCATTTTTAAGAATAGAATCCTCACGAACCAATTGCCAGTAATTTCTAAATCATTATACACTTAAAGCCAATTTGGCTTCTTTCCATTTGCGTGAACAGCAAGCTTTCATTGAGACCGGAATTGTGAATGAATTGCGTCTTTTAATTCTTACTAAACTAGGTAGTGAAAATGCTGATTGCAGTGATGGTGATATTCGCCATTTGCTGGCTTCCTTACCAACTCTTCTTCCTAACGTTGCACGCCCCAATCGACCATGAACATCCGAGTCTCCCCGTCATTTTCATCTGCTGCTATGGCCTTGCAATGAGCAACAGCATGTACAATCCCATCGTGTACTGCATTATGAATCGGAGGTGGGTTCTACTAGAGCATGTTTAATTAGTCTGCTTCCAGTGTCATAAAAAGTAGCCCAACCTATTTCACAATCTCCAAATTTTTTTCCCTTATATTATAGCCACAATCATTATATTGTATTCAATTCCTTAACCAAACGACATTAAAGTCAGAAAATTGATAATCTTTTCACGTTTTATTTTATTTCCTTTTTATGCAAACAATCAAATTTTTTCTTTGGAATTGTCAAATCTGCAAGCTGCCTATTCACGCGTCGTTTTGAACAGGTGTGCCCATTCACAGTGAACCGTTATCGCCCTCTCTAATTTTGCTTCAACTCTCCTCCTGCTTCTTGTTTTTTGGCCACAAAGCATATCCTTTACTCTTTAAGATTGTTGTTTTTTTGGAAGTACTTAGACTGTTGTGTGGTTAGGACGAGTTTTGTCCACGTTTATTGTTTAACAGACTCCCAAATAGGCCAGTCGTAGCTGTGCACTTTTCACGACTTTGTGCAAGAACTGCGAAATTTGGATTTCACTAGCTCTTAGGTAGTATTTCCTTTACATGGGTTCCTGCAATTATTGTGACCCTTTTGTTTTTCCTACTTATGGCTCATCAAACAAGGTAGGAACTTAATAGGAAGGCTGTCGGTCACTTTTTCGATGTGATTTTTGCTCTACGAGGAGCAAATTGTCTTTGTTGTCTTCGAAGGTTGTTGTGTTTAAGCAAGAAAAGCAACTTGTTTTCTTTTAAGCATTTTTGCAACATGGTGGACATATTCTTCAACTTAGTGACTGTATTAGCAGCTAAATAATAATGCCTACATGTGACGCACTTTTTGTATTTTCTTTATCAAAGATGTTAGCAGAAAAAATATATCACTTCTTGCGACATTTTAGAACGGTTTTTTAATGCAAGCATTGGCTCTATAGAAATTCACAGGAAGAGTAATCAGTTCACAGTGTTTTATGATCTAATGCTGACAACTTTTGGAATCCAATTCCATTCCGTATGCCTACAACAAGTACAAATGGGTCTCGTTGTCTCGATTTTTGTGTCGAAGGAAATGTAGCTCTGTGAGGCAGGAAACCCGATCAGCTCTGTGCCTAGAATGTGCCGTAGATGGAGGTCGTGAGCAATCTGCGCGGTTCTGATCTTACTGATGACTTTAATCGTAAGGTAATTTAGTTTGAGAGATTGGAGTGGCAATAAAGTCGCTTCAAATTACAGGAGAATTAGATGAGTAACGCTTTGAAAGAAGCGCGAAAATATCTCAGAAACAGTAGCTATTAATCTTGTGTCGGCACTTCTTTTACGAAATAGCCTTCTCACTTAAGGGGGCACTAGCCCAAGGTAAATATCGAATTTGTGGCACTTGAAGGGCTCCTGTTTTTTTTTATCGGTTCTGCATTCTTTTTCTCCTAGGTTTCGGGATGGATTTCTCAATGCAATCAGCTGTTGTCCCTTTGTGAAACACTATCGCAGAAAGTGCCAGCGTACACGCTTCCACCGCAATTTCCAAACTCTTATCGTCTCCTCCGATGTCGAGCACGCTCCCCTGCCCGGTCAACTATCACAGAAGTATAACCGAAAAGTGCCACAAAAGCATCAGACTACTAATTCTGCGATGGCATAGACGAAACTTCCTTTCGCACAAAGGCATTCCAGATTTTGGAGTGGAAGAGGTAAAACAAAAGACGATGGGTGACCTCCCCTCTCCCCTTTCTTATTCCCCTTCCAAAACAGATTGCGCCCTTCCTCCCTATCTCTGCGCAACATTCAGAGGGATCTCACCATTTTTCCCTTTTTTTTCAACGTTATATAAGAGTTTCATTTTATTGAGTTGCTTTGATTATTGAGGTGACCCCAATAATAAGCAATCAGGTCAATGGATAGGATCAAATCTTCCACTTCACTACAAACGCCCCAAATAACTGCCAATTTTTAACCAGTGGTTTTTAAAAACATGAGTTTTGCACTTTGTAAGTTGAGAATGAAGGCTACCCACCATAAAGCACATGTTTTGAAGTACAAGATACCATCATAAATTCGCATTTTCAATGGAACATTAAAAACACGAAGAGAATAGTTTTGTCAGTCACGAGATGGGGGTTACACGATTTCGTCACCAAAAATTCTTAACTTTGTAATATTCATGAGTCCTCACGGACCGAAATACAAACTTGCCATCCCTGCTTCAAGCAAGGTCCCCTTGATGCAGTTGTGGATGGGCGATCAGTAAGGGGTTCGCTATGACGCCCCTAGGCAGAGGAGATATGATTGGGCCAGCGCCAGGGGGCTTCAATACCCTCTAAAGAGAACTGACCATCATAGGTAACGTGTTTTAATGTGCTAAGGTACTGACAAATTCAGCTGCTACTCTCAAAAGCTAAATGATATAACCACCTGCAGATCAAGAGCACTCGTAGTTTAAATTAAAGTGGAGAACAAATTGGCGTGAAAGGTCAGCAAAAAAGAGCGCAAGTCACATTTATATGATGCTGAGACCAAGCTTGTTATATGGAAAATATCAGCAGAAAAGGAGACGACAGGAAAATTTAATGACGTGTTGATATTACTGTGCAAAACCTCAACAATAACTGTTTTTCGCAAGGTCAATTACTGAGACAAAAAAAAGATACGGCACGGGAACGGGATAATTGACAGGATTAAGAACTCAAATGTCTCCCAAGTTGACCCCAACAGGAAAGAAATACAGAGTCTAGGGATAGGTCCTAGGAGAGATAAAATTGTCCCAGTCAGCTTTGTCCCGCAACTCCCGTTCAATCAACTTAATGTAGGGGTCAAGGTATGGCACATCCTCCTCTTGTTTAGTCCACTCCTCTTTGGGTAGAATCGTCTTATTAGCAGAGAGCAGAGTAGCTCGGGCTAAACGAAAATCCATGTCCTCGCGTTCCTCTCGCGGAAGACGGCGAAATGCCTCTTCTACGACGGCATTACGCGGCATGATATCATGCCAACGGAGACCAATTTGATTATAGTAGCCAGTGTTGAAGTTGAAGTCCTTAATAGTCTTTTCAAAAGGGGAACGTTGGGCTATCTTCATCTTCCAGGCTTCGGAAGCCTTAGCGACGGCTGAGCGAAGAGTGGTCATTCTCAGAGCAGTGTTAAGAAGACCTGCCCAAAAATTAACTGTATTTAATAATCTTGAAAAAGCAAGCGAAAGCGATACATCGCCGTCAAATAACATCATCGAGCAGGTAGCATTTCAAAACATCATTCTAGGCATGAAATTGTGTATTAGGGAGATTTAAAAAACATCACAATGCAAAGCTACTTCCCAGCATTGAAAGAACCACATTTAAAGGTTGCGTTTGCAAAGAAGAGAATAGAATGCAACAATGTCAGCTTTTCATCAGAATTGAGATATGAGGCGAGACGTTAGTCACGCACAGAACTTAATCAAGTGACCATAAAATGACCCAAGGTCTTAAGCTTCCTTAGTTCCATGCATAATACCCCAGAACAATGAAATAATGCAAACAATGCACTATCATCATGGGAACTGACGAAATCCAATGTACAAGGATAAACTACCTCCGACGCGCGGCTCTACACCAACAGTAAAGCTAACAAACTAATTAAATTGAGCAATTGTCTGCAAGTGATTTGACCGATGTAAATGTTGCAAAAAGGTACATGCACTTTTAGAGGTTACTACGATAACCACCACCTGTAGAACAACAAGAATTTCATAAAATGGATATGCAGGAACAAAACGTCAAGGGGGTTTTCATGCACTTCTCGTGCTTAAATTTGAATGCTTTGCATTTTCAAAGCAAGTATTTTAGCAAAAAAGTTGATTTTGTAACTATTTTTCGTTAACTATAAGACGACTATGTCGTACGAAATTTTTTCCGCACATCGACAAAGGAGTTAATTCAATAGAGCCATGCATAATCTATTTAACACCTTCATTATCCCTACCTTTGCCATTAAATTTTTGAATATGCGCTTTGACTCTGTTGCCAAATGTGTGCCATATAAGTGAATTTTTCCTTGCCTTATCCCCAGACTTTGCTCATTAGCATACACCAAAAGCCTTTTTTGCATATATTGATTCCACTTTGTGTATATTTTTTTTGCAGGCTGACAAGAGTGTGTGATAATAAAATTAATATGCCATTTGACTAGAGGCCCCTCAAGGTCCCCGACTGACGACCAGTGAAGGAAGTGAGTAGCACGCTTTTTTGTGCTCTAGATGGGGGAGCGTCATGTCTGTCAGATACGCGCGACTCCATGCTCCCAGACACTGGAAGAGATGGATTTTGAACGAGGTCCTTGGAATTGTGCGATTTTTGGTGAAACTGACCGCCTCCTTCAGCTGCTCGGACGTGGTGTCGAAGTTGATTCTCGGGACTCTTTTGGATTTACACCGCTGGTATGTTTCATTTTATTTTTTACTTGCTTATCCAAATAGCACTATGCAGCGAAAAATGGAAAATTAGAAATTTGCAAAGTACTCCTAGCCCACGGGGCGAACGTCGCAGCCACAACTCGTTGTGGCAAAGCGACTCCACTTCACCGAGCTGCCTACAGTGGCAACTTAAGTATTGTCCAACTGCTCTGCTCCCATGCCAAACAAAATGGGGATGTGTCACTCGTGGGTATGCTAGACGCTGATGGCCAAACATGCCTGCACGCCGTAAGTGTTATTAAGAATGTTTTATACAATGTCTATTCAGGCAGCACGAGGAAGCTCATCCCCCGTATTCCACTGGCTCTCAAATGAATATCCTGAACTTGTTCCGATCCGTGATAATGCTGGCAAAGCTGCTGGCGAGCTCTTGCCTCAATGAGGGACTTCTATTTTACCAAATATATTTAAGCATTGCATTATCTGTTCAAATTACATGCGCTAGTCTTCTGGCATTTTTTCAGAGCCCAGTTATTTTCACAGCTCTTTGTTGCCTGAAGTGTACAAATCTCTTATTTTTACTCCCGAGTTTTACTCTAATCAATGTATACTCTATCATTTCGATACTTTTTTTAATTTCAGAATAAACAGTCTACTTTCTAAAGCATTGACTCAATTTCAATTTCCCTAGCTGGTTAATGTTCCCGCAGTTTTCTCACTAACGCATAGCCGTATCTCATTATCTCACTTTACCACCGCCTCGTTGGCACTCAGTACAACCCACGGCGGGGCATGTCTTAACAATTTTCCGGAGGCTTCTAGTCTCGCGGAGATGTCAGATCTCAGTCTCTCCTGATTGGGGTAATAAGCACTCGAATTCCAGAACCACTCAGTTGCCATAGCTACGATCGAGTGGCTCAGATCCTGCGCATGCCATACTCACTGCTACCTGCTTATCTGCGTGGGAAGTAGACCTCTGTTCCAAGGCCGTGGACTCTTAATTGTCTGGTTGGCAGCTCGGCGGGATCCAGACCACTTAAATCAACTCTGGTTTATAACAAGTTGCCAGGGTAGGTTCTTCAAACCTCGCATCGACATACCGTTTGCATAGACTGCCAGAATCTTTAAGTCAGAAAAGTCAATCCCAAGCTTTGCTAGCTACTAAATTCGAAAATTCATATGCAATTAGCTGATGTGTGAGGAAGCTGCACTTCCTATCAAGGCCAGGCAGTGACCCTTGCGATTACCGCAACCTCGCACCAGCACGGTAGTCTGTACTACTCATGGAACAGCGCATTTTACTTTTAAACTTGTTCACACTTCGTGCTTAACACTCTCCTAAGCTTAGAGCATATGCTGTACTTTATGTGTTCATTTCTCTACACCTAAATGCGCATAACTTTGTGAGGGACAATCATAAGGCAAAACGATCCTCAATGTGTCTAATGTCGAGGTTAGACTGCTTGAGTCGGGAATCTAAAGACACGTACACCTCGGACGCTAATGCCACGAGATCACGGTAGAAGAGACTACCTGCTACGTAGGAAGGTCACTTCATCGCTTGGAAGCACACAAAGTGGGGTCCCATGAAAAATACATACCAGGCGCCAAAGACTACCCTCAATTAGTGAAGTTGAGTAATTATAAATTGAATAACGTTTTTATCAGAAGCGAGCAAACTCGGGTCGTGACCAGCTACTGGGAAAATATGCCGACAAAAAAGTAGCAGACCTCAATCTCACTATAATAAAGAGGAGAGATTGATCCTAGTCTTCCCCAGCAAGGGCTTCATATACAACGAAAGCAGTAAAAATTTTCCTTACGAAACGATTTTAAACAAAACAAGAGGACGAGGTGTGCGAATACCAAGTTTGTTTAATACTGTAAGTGAATGAAAATGACCAATCTCAGCGTTTGTGGGGTGAGAATCAGTTCAAAACCATAAAAAGGGTAAGAGCAAACGGGATATGGACACAAGGAATCTGCTGGAAGCCTCGAAACATGGAGAAACAATATCAGCCGAAATACCAAACCAGTGAGCGCAAGGGTTTTTTCCGTTTGCATCTCAAATGGCCAGCCCAAACACCGTCACAATGAAATACATCGACTTATTTTCCCATTTTACTGTACAACTACCTAACAAGAGGAAAGGGAAAGTAGAAGTGACAACGTTTACCAGCGTAAACTAGATAATGTAATAAGCAGAGAAAGTTCTAAAATGAAATCTTTAGCTACCATAAATCAATGATTTAGTAAAATGAACGTTATGGATATTTTGGGTTTGGGCCAACTAGACGAGAAATTGCATTAAAACACATGCTATAAAGGTAATAAAGAAACCAGAGCACTATACCATAGATGACAGGGTTTAAAAGCACAGCTTTAAGAGACAAAAATGCGAATTAGAATGTAAGAGTCAAACAAGCATACCATCAGTAGAATTATCCCAATAGCAGGAGCTAGCTGTATGTAACCCAGCGCCACATTTCTGCATTATGACACAGGTTACTAAAGGCGTAAGCAAATAGGAATAAACCATACCTATGTATTTGAAAGGCTTCCCTAGTTTCGTCAATTGATTGAGAATTTGTTCGACGATTGTCGATGTCCATTGTGGCACTTTAGTGTGAACATATGAACTGGAGCCAATGTTGTTTTCTATACTCTGCAAATTTTAGGGGTTAACATGCGCAATGTGACAGACCTCCTTCACAATATTTGTTACTTCATCAACAACAAATGTTGTCTAAAGGGAAGTGAAGTAATTTTAGCTAAGATACCTCCTCAGTAGCATCATTATCCATTGTTTACCAAAAGCGTTACTAGCTTCTACAAATCAAAGAAGGTGGCTCCAAGTAGGGAAGCTAAAACTACGAGATAGATGCTATGGCATAATGCTGATACGCGAAGATTTATTTCAGTCAACTCTATTTTTATGCGCTTACCCATTAACTTGTTCTAGTTTTCAATAATTGGTTTGAAAATTACTGCAGCCAGGTCTTTTGGAGTGTATCTCCGAGGATGATTTGTAAATCACTTAATTAAAATCAATCTGGACGCCGCTCTTAAGGAATTCCAGAATACTAACTGTACTTTTGCCCAAAGCAAATTTTGAAGTCACCAAAACTAATAACTGTTTGATGTTATAATTACACAAATGGATGAATCAACCAACAAGCAACGATGCAATAGTCTGTTTTAAGAAAAGTACATGGAAAAACAATGAAACATACTGCCACTTATGTTAAATTATAAACAGGTAATAGCTAATTAAGTTATTAGGGTGCCTGAACGTCTCATGATTCGGTGCCGTTAATTCTGGGTATCCAGGGCTTACTGTTGTGTTAAAATATTGTATCAATTTTTGCTCAACTTTAATAGCCATTTATAAAACGGATTCATTGCCAAATCAAATAAAACTAAATTATTCAAATAAGTGAAGCATTTGTCATATAAAAGCATAATATACAGTATATTACATAGCTGAAAATACTTAATATTATACTTTAGTTTGTTTTGAACGGCACAAGAACTCTCAAGTAATTGTAGTTTGCCCGTTACCACGGATTTTTGGCCATGTCTGTAGCCTTCCACTCCTTCTGTTCGTTCGTAGTATACTGCATTATTATGCGCCCTTGCGACCGCATGGGAAAAACACCATGTTGCCCGTTGGCAGCGTGAAGTAAAAGCAATCAAAAATGACATCCATTCTAATTTCTGATTTTGTTTGATAACCTTTAATTTCAAATAAAAGGTGGGCGTTGGGAACTGCAGAATCTGAGATGACCCCTGTAGCTACATTTAATTTGCAAGAAAATCCTACTCTGCTTTTTCTATTTGGACGTGACAAACTTAGCACCTAATGGAAATGCAAATCCTTTTCTATGAAATTCTGCAAATTGTCAAGTTTGATGACTCATAAAATGCACCAAAACTGTTGTTGTTTAAACTTGCAGAAATACAGGGATTTTAAGTTAAATTAATCATAAGTTTCAGTATTTGTGGTTACTGTGGATCATTTCTCATCCACACACCCACACCTTGGTTTCCTCGAAGTCATGTCTTGTACCTACAAAATCTGTACTTTCGTAGTTTGTAGTTTTGCAGTTTGTTCGGCAGTATTTTGATAGAATTGGTTGGTTCGGAGTGCCTTTTTACCTAAAGGGGTTAAAAGCCTCAAAGGCAATTAAAAACACTACTTCGTTTTATAATACTTTAAAAAAGCCTATTATATAATCCAACTTCGCTTAGAAACGCCGGATCTGCTGCTGCTTCTTTTCTAAATTAACGCCAGACGTCCAGTGCAAGCGCATCTTCTTTGATGACATAAAGAAACTTTAAGGCAAACTTACCCATTAATAGAAATATTTAAAGGATAAAGCTAATCTGATAATTTGCCTAAAACATACAAACAAATTCAAAATGTTCATGTTAGTAATTAACTACTAAGCATACAGTCATATCATTAAAAAAAGTCTTAAGGGAAAAGGATTGTTGAGTGATTAACTCATAGTATTACCAAAATGCGGTGAAAGAGGGGGGGGGGGGGAGGGGAAAGCCAACTTTGAAGTGGTCTTAACAGTTCTGAAATAAATGCGGATTTATATAACAGATTTAGGTAAAAAAATCAACTCACCCTTCTTTCACTTTCATCCATAAAGCGTCTCTCTGAGCCTCTTTTCGACGACTTATGAATGACCTCAAAGCTGACCTCATCCCCTCTGTAATCGTTCCTGCCATACATGGCTGCGTGTGGCTGGGTGCCAGGTAAAATGGGAAGTCCACATTTTGCTTCAAGAAAGTGAAATAGATAAAATCGCCATTGGTGGCTTATGCAGTGAGCCAATAAACTCAAAGGTGTGCAACTGCTAAAAGTGTGGGAAAATGCTAAAAAATGCGCCCAAACTCATTAAAATTGCAATTAGATTTTGCTCTGATGTCTCCCTATTAGCATAAATATGCGGATTTAGCCTATTGGAGCCCAGCCTGTCAATTTTGGGCTGTGATGGATGGTGAGACTTCTCTTAATTGTCAGTTGACTGCTTTTCTTATGGCAAAATTGGCAATAAAGGACTGAAAATTGGTGCACTTGCCTCGTTTATTTATCAATTAATTTAATTTAGTTAAATGTGGGGGAACAGAATATATTACTTAAGTTTGTTTGAAAAGCTGCACTTCTATACTGAAGGGTTACTCATTTGCATCGAATTAGAAGAATGAACAATAAGGAGAGTTTGAGGCAGGTATAGGAAGTCACGGAAGTAAGGGTTTAAGTAACCGCATCATTTAAAATAGCCTTGAACTGTGATTTAACACAATTCTTGCCCTCCTCTGACTTTGATAGCTGTTTCCAAAATTCTATATGGCTGTATTTTAACTTTGACTGTTTTACATTAGCTTGTACCTGCCTTATCCCCATAAATAGATAATATAGATGCGGTTATAATACTGTAGCGTCCCGAGACTCTCTTAAGACAAAAGAAGTCACAATACCCGGCAGAATATATATATTCAGCACGGAGAAGGTGTCTGGGCTATTGGCATGGCCCAAAAGGCCAGCCTACCCAGGGAGGTACAAGGGGGCTAATTTTAAGTACAAAAGTGGCGCATCACCAGAACCGAGGGATAAACCACTATCGTATTACAATACTTTAATTTCACGTGCTTTGCAGGCAGGACTTACTTTGGGTGTTATTGCCTGCTTTAGTCACTTTCAGTGGTATTATTAGCTTAAAATTAACTTAAAGGCAGAAAAGTTAGCTTTTTATCATGAACATAAGCCCGGTTTTCTGTGGCAAAATATTAATTTCAAGTGTTGACCTTGTTTGCTGAAATTAGCAACTCGCATTTGGTCATTTCACCTTTCTTATGTGTACATTCTCTTCATGGAGGCGTTTTATTAGCAAATGGGGTCGGTAGTTTTAAAAAATACACGAGTTTAACTTCGCTGCTATTTACTCCTTTCCTTAGCCAATAAACGAAGTGCGCTGAGTGTTTGCATTCCTGCACGTTATCGTATCAGGTATGCCACCTACTTTATTCTCGTGCAGGCTTACAAATTTATTAGCTGTCAGTTTGTTAGTTAGTATTAAGGAAGTTATCTTGCTTACTAGATTTTTTACCAATTGACATTTTCTTTGCTTTTTCCATATTTTACTTGTAGCGTTTTATAATTTCTGTCTGCAAATTTGTTACCACTTCACTTACTTATTCTGTTTTTTTTTCAGAGATGAATGAAGTTCAGTGGTCTCTAAGTCTTAATCTGAACCCAATTCAGCTCTTTGACCCTCGAGGTGCTTTTGACACCTACATAAAACCACTCATGAATAAGTATGTACCCGACTTAAAGGGCATACTCGTTCGTGTAAATAAGCAGTCGTTGGAGCTGCATCCCTCACCAGATTTGGCAACGTGTCACGACACCAACTCTCATTGCATCATTCGCTTTCATCCTGAATACCCTTTTGCTAAAGTAAGCAATCACTGAAACCATTCTTAACTCCGTTACACTCTTCCTTACAGCTGTCACTTTTTACAGCTTTTTTGACGTAATTCTGGACGAAGACTCCATTGCTTTATTCACCTATTTAGTTTTCTTTTTGTTGTGTTGACCGGAAAAATATTATTTTTTCAGCAAAGTTATGCATTACTAAGTCACGTTATTATCATATTTTCGCTTTCCTATCAGGTCTATCGTCCTCCTTTCGTTAGCTCAGTAGCTTTTGAGGAAACTACGAAGGTATCTTATATGGCTTTAAAATTTAAAGTTGATTCTACGTATAGAAGATTTGGTCGTCAAGTTGTACCTTCATGTAGACGACTTTCCTCACGCTGCAAATCCGTTATCACGACTCTGCGTAAGGATGTACACACCACTAGCCTTCATTTTTTTAACTTTCTCCTTCGCTTTTCTGTTCTTGTGGGTCAGTTCAAATTCGCTCTAGACGTCATTTGCAAGCAATTTAATTCACCCATATGATTCGTGTGAGTGGTATTCTTTACTTCCTCAGTAAGAGCTTTTGGTAATCTGCTTTTTCTTTGATCCATTTCCCGTAGGGTTGAATGAACTGAAGAGCCATATTATATGAGACCTTTCTAATTACCGTGTTATGCGAACGACCCTGAACACAAATGGAGGAATGCCATTTAGTGGGGTCGTCATTGAATAACAAGATCGGTTTTTCGGCGTCTGATGCAATAATATTTGATCTGATATTTATCGAAAGGAGTACCGACAATGATTTTAGTTTTTTTGTAAATATCCTTTCTTCAGGTGAATTTCTCGGTGAATACCACGATCTTCTGCGCCAGCGTTGGTCTCCATGTGGACGCCACCGTCACTGCTGTTAAACACCAACGTATAGTCTGCCGCTATGGTGACACCTTTTGTATCTACATCATCGTTCCACTACAAGGCCAGGACGCGGAACCTCTTCCAAATGATCCAGAAAGTAGTAACCCCATCTCTGTTTTTCCTCGTGACCTCGTACAACTGGAAATATCGCGAGTCACCTACTCACCTGCTGGCGATAGTCTAACCCTCTCGGGTCGCATTTTGTCCGTCTTAAAGCGAGGAAATTTGGCCAAGAAGGTTCTGGGTCTTGGTTTTGACAACCTAGAAGGAGAGGGGGCGACGGTTTCTGAGGTTGAGCCGGAAAAGTCAAAGAAGAGGAGTTTTAGTCAGTTGGAAAGTCAGGGCGAAGTGACGCCTGCCAAGAAGGAAAAGAGGTCGAAGAGGTCCAAGAAACATCACGAGGAGGAGAACGATGAAGAGATTGATCAGCTTGATGAAGAAGAACAGCTTTATGAGGTGACCCAACCCGTGAAACCAGACCATACAGCACCTTCTGAGAAGTCAGTGAAGAAGGGAAAATCCAAGAAGCATGCCGTTGTGGAGGATGAGGTTCAGCAAGATATGATGACTGGAGTAGTCCTGGAACAGCCTCAGGAGACACCTGATCTATTAAGTCCCGACCCAACAACAACTGTCCCAAAGAAAAAGAAGTCTAAAAAGCATTCTATTGCTGAAGAAGAAACGTTTTCACAGGAGATGGAAGCGGACGCGGTCTCTGATCCAGTTCAGGAGAATCATGGTGTGGTAAAGCCTGATCCACTGACTGTCTCGGGGGAAAGAAGTTCAAAGAAGTCTTCGCTTACTGAAAACAATGAAGTGGGGGAACGTGTTTCTTTGAAGCCGGATCCGGATTCTGCCTTTGTGGAAGCACTGAATACGAGAAGGACTTCCAAGAAGAGTAAACATCAGGAGGCTACTCCGACGTCGGAAGCAGAAGAAGTTGAGGAGGAGACGGCTACACCAGTTCAGGGGCGGCACCCAGCGATGTCTGTGCCTCTGAAATTGGACCCAACAGAATCACATCGATTGAATCGGCACCTGGCTCGTGCGTCGGATCAGAGCCCGGACATTTCCACATCCTCGGAAGAGGAGGAATCGGATGCGGACGCGAAGACGACTGTGGTGACACGGAGTTGACTTAATCAGGACGAACTGTGATTGTAAATAATGCCAATTTTGGTGTTAATCAAGAGAGTCATTTTGCCCATCGGGGACAAAGTGAAGTTATGAGGGAGGGATGAGGTGGAATGAGGCGAGTTTTTCGCCTGAGTGTTGATAAATAATGGACTGGGGTAGTACTTTGTATTGCCGCGAAGCACCGATGTCGTTTTTAATTTTTCTGTAACTACTAATATAGTGAGAATAGTCTGGATGTGTGAATCTTGGGGTCCCAGCAGATTGCCTCTCAATGTGACATTATTGTAGTTTGTACTTTCCGCGGTATGGCCCCTGGGCTACACTACCATTCTCCCGATATGTGGTCCCACACCCTACTTATTTCGATTTCAGTGGCGAGTCGGGATGCTACGAGGTGAGAAGGGATTTCTGCTGGGGGGCTTTGACTCAAGCCGAAAAATTGACTTTATTCTTGATAACTAGCGGGATTTTTCTTCTATCTAAAATAGCTGCAGTTCCTTGTCCGTTGTCTGCTTCGTTTCCGATTCGGGCTATTCGGTGATTTTATACCCCTACATCGAAGCTGAAGGGCGTGCTTATCGGTGCAACAGGAGGGGAACACAGAGCTGAGGTTACCGCTTTCATCACATCTAGCTTTTGTCGTCACCCTTGTGGGTGTAGCATAGCTAGGCGCAGTGGACAGGGGCAACACGCTGACCGCACTTTTGGTCGACAAGGCGGCTGAGAAACGCGGAATCCACTGGGAATTGTTGGGTATCCGCAAAATCCGACGCCACCACAATGCTGGATGCCTTATTCTAACCACTTGCTGAGTTCTGATCTGTCAACTTCAGACATCACATCAAACCAGAGTCCCCACCCCGCCTAAATCCATACATAAGAGAAAAGTACCTCAGGGGGCACTATTACAAGTGTGAGGAAGGCAGCAGTTGGCCAGTCGCCTTGCCGCTCCAATGTGCGTTCAGTGTGTTGCCGCTGACCCCCGCAACAGCTGTCCACGACGACGAAGACATGAACTAGGCATGACATCAGTGGTGCCTTCACCTTTGTGTTCCCCCCACCATCCCTACCTCTTCTTTTCATTCTCATCTTCACCTTGTCGTTTGCATAACTCTTCCCGCCGTCCATACAGTGACTTTAGTCCCTCCTTCCACTCGCATTCCCCGTTGTTGTTGCAGTTATCCTGCTCCCCCTCCTACTTTCATCTACCCACCTTCCAGTGCGATCCCACACGACTCCACCCATTTGAGTTCACTGCCTTTTACTGGAGGATGGCCTCTCCCCTCAGAGCCCATCCTATTTACAGGTTGGCCCCCGATAATCGAACGACATATCTTGCTAATGTCAGTCAGTCGCTTTTTTGTCATTTTCAGGTATTCAGACACGGTCCTTCTCGTAATGAGATTATCCTGAGAGGAGGAATAGTGTGGAACTTCATTTATCCGAAGCAGGTTTCTTGAGTCATCTACAATCTCCTGCCTTGGTAATTTGGTCGTCCGTATTTACACCACACCGTACTTTCAATGACTGAGTTGTCTTCTCACGATCAACGGGGAATGAGTAAGGAGGATTGTCCCGTTTAAGCCATTGGAAAATATCCAAACAATAATGGCATCCAAAGGAGTAGGGGCACCCTTATTCCTCCCCCACATTGCATTATCGGAGTGACACCTATTTGTTGATCACGATCCCAGTGGTCAACTTCCTCCAGTAGATGCAAATTTGTGAGGTCTCGGTCATGACTTTTCACTTTCACAGCCCTTATTTACGGTGCCTCTATTGTCAATGTTGGGGTTGAGATACAGAATAACACTGCACTTTTGCTCTGCAATCAGGTGTAGCACTGATACGAATGTGGCATTGTACCTTGAATCGTAAAAAAGCACCGGCGTCCATTAATTGGGCAGCCTGGGAGATGGCAGACGCTGAGAACGTCAAACTATGACATCGCGGAGGAATAGATGTGAAGAGAAAAATGAGGGGGGCATTGGGACAACTTGAGCCTAGTCACTGCCTGTCATCCACATTTTTGCTGCAGATTGCTACGGAACTCAAATATAAGCAACCTGGCGATAGCGGATGCGTTCCAATGAGGACATAAGTGGTGGCTATCCACCTCCACATAAAAAAGTTACTGAAAACACCCCCGAAGCCGTCGATATACCTAACACTGCACCCCTACAGACAATCAAGTAGTATTATTGCGCTTTAAATTAGTAGCGAGGCCCCACTCCAAGGCCCACTTTCGTCAAAAAAGACCAAAACCTAACGACAGAAAGCGAAATCCAATGGTTTCAAGTCGTGCAGACGTGTAGTTACTTAATTGGCCTTCACGGATTTGCTTCTACGGTTTCGAACAGGTCGATCAACATCACCATCCGTGGGGATACGTCGAATCTTCCCCTCTTTCTTATTGTCATCGTTCTCCTCATCAGTGGGATACGGCCTTTTGCCCTTCTTAATTTCTGATCCAGACAGCGATGTTGCAGTGTTTTCACCCTGCAAATTAAAAAAAAGAGTAGAAAAGAAATCACATTGACATCCTCCTTAGGGAAAAACGAGGTATTCAATGAATAGTCGTACCTGTTCTGCATTTGTATCCATGACTTGGTTCTTAACCCTTTTTCCAGCCTTCCTACGAATACAGTAGTTGACAATAAGGGGAACACCATGGAGCAAGGTACCATGCCTCGTGTTGAAGGCTTCCAGTGCATCCTTCTCTGCAATATAATCAACTCGCGCACACCTAAATGCGTATAATTTGGACAGAAATGGGGAACTAACCCTTGTGCTTTGCCCGGACCAGAATTCGGAAACTCGATGCTGTTTGCACCGGGAAAGAGACGTTCGACCTCATCCTCGGTCGCGTCTCGAGGAACACAGGATACATTTAATCTATTTAACTGGAAATCGCTCAGTTGAAACGCCTGCGGATCAATAAAGGGGCCATTGAGAGCTTTCTCTGATACCAGCTCACATTTCGGGGCTCGTCCCAAGAATTTCAGTTGCGAACTTTCCTGTAAGGCCTTTCTAGCATGATGGGCGGAGGGGAATTCGAGGAAGGCATATCTGTGGAGAAAAACTGATGCGTAAGACAGGACTAAGTTCGTGATGTGTGAGATGAAACCGAGGATATAACAAAGTCCCAAACTAAGACAGCGCTGCAGACGCAAATGAAAGCTCACTTTCTATTGCCCTTAAATTTCTTTTTTGGAAATCGACCATTAATCGGGGTCTTGAAAGCTCTAATAAGCACTTTTAGCTGTAGCGACCAGGGCAAATGACTGACCAGAAGAGTACGGTCGTTGAGTTCAGCTGTAATGAAAATAAATTATGTGAAACTGCTCGACAGCAGTACCGCATAAGACTGAACCTACTCAATCGATTGCGTACCAACTGTACTAAATCATTCGAAGCAGGAGCTGACGACGCCATTTCCTACGAGGGGTAAAAAACTTCAGTTAACCAAAATTTTCATCCCCAGACTGGAAAACCACTCAACCAGTTCCATTTGGATGACTGGGGGATACCAATAAAGTTATTACAAAGGTTGACAACCTAATAGAACAAAAGAATGCAAGATTCACCAACTTACACACAGAATGCACTACAAAGGGAGCATAAAACTCATGTGAACCAGCGACTGGAATTGACCGCGCGGGGAGTTAGCCAGACTTAGGCTCCGGAAAAAAACCAAAGCTCTAAAATACAAGAATAACCATAAATTTAGTCAATTACTAGTGAGCTGTAAATATTCATTTGGTTTTCGTTTTACTTTACACTTGTGTTTGAAAAAAGCTGCCTTTTTTAAAGATGACGCATTTTTTGATAAAAGCATTTAAAAAATTTCACCTTTTTTGAAAAAGCATGTTTTTTAACATCCTCAATTGCCATCGGTTGCATGCTTGACTAAAATACACAACTCTTTTAAGCAGCAATGCTATTTTTTCCTTTTTTGCTTTATGTAAATTTTACTGGTTGCATGAGCCAAATTTTGCAACTCTGTAGTACACCCTAGTTACTTGTGTCTGTTACGTCTTTCTTAGTTTTCGTATCTGTAGCGCAGTGACTAGCGGCAAAGGAATTTTTGTCCTGAACAAATATTACATTTTGGCTGTGACCTCATCTGGAAAACCAATCAAGATAAGGGGGATTGACCCGCCTACTGCGAATTTGTCGCAAGTTTGCGGTGAATCACTTTGAGTTTATCGCCGGTTTGCGTTGCAAATAACTTTGCTTGAGGAGCTTTCGAATTGGTTCGTTATGTCGGCAGAGGACGACATTTTTGCAGAGGGCATTTGTTCTGCTACAATGGGTCAGAATCATATTCCTTCTAAATTCTCTTCGATCAACCGTTCTTTGAAAATCATGGATATAAAGGGTGCCGTTGATCAAAGTTGTCTGGTGTTTTTTTCGCCTGGACATCAATCAAGGACATCTTGGCATATCGCAAACACGGCTAGTTCTCGTACCAAGGCCCTGGCTTCGGAGTTATCTGCGGATGCGGTTTTTCGGGACAATCTCGTGAAAGAATTGAGAGAAATATTTTCAACTTCCCAGTTGGAATTTGACTGCAATATTTTGTTGTCGCCATTGCTTACAAAGGATTCATCTATCAGTGATGAATTGGATGACTTGATAAACGAAGAAGACCAATCCGATGTTCTGATGTTATTCGGATCACCTGCCTCGGCATTTCAACTTTTTCTTTCTGTTCCTTGTCTTCAGCCAGCATTGCTTGATCTTCTTTTGGAGGTTGTTTTAAGTGGGTCCAACTACTCTCTTCAGCTTATTTCACAGCTGCTGCGGCCTGTCGGAATCAGTACATTCTTCACAACATTTACCAGTCTTGAAGAAGTCGTTGGCAGACTCATTGAGCTAATCAAGTCCGTGGATGGACAAACAACAAAAACTCATATTTTGCAAGTTTTGCCTGAGCTATTAGCGTCACCCGTTGAAAATCCTCAAACGGACTTGAATTCAGAAGTTGTTTCGAATACCATCCAAAAGATTATCGAACTTCTGGACTACGCAATTTTTTCGAGAAGCGAGGACCAGGCGAATCACACCTTAGTTACAGAAATCATAGAATGTGCTAATCACTTTCCTTTGGAGGGGTTCTCTCTGAATCGCTTAAAAGACGCCTGTAAGGACGTAATCATTCGCTCGGCTGGAAAACTGTCTAATCGGAAGTGCATCGCAGATGTCATTCGCAGTTTATTTGCGAGTGAGTTGAAAAAATGCTTCTCCTTGGAGGAGATTTGTGAGTTCGTTTCGCTTTTGCGCAGTAAAATGCGACTCTCAGAAATAACGATCAAGTCGGATCAAGAAATTTTATTGTTTCTTGATACACTCTCTCTTGTTTTTCGGTCCAACAGTCAGCTAAAACTTGAGTAAGTTGAACGTTACTTCCTCTAAACTCCCGTACTTATGTTAGGTGGCTTTCTTACCTTCATCGTGGCTACTCTAATGGTGGTGTGGACTGTGGCCTATTAATTGACGATCTTCTCATTCTCCTATTGGTTTACGATTCTGAGATGGCTTTGGGGGGTAAATTTGGCAGTGCCACCCTCAATAAACGGAAAGAATACTCCCTTATCCTCAAGACGTTTAATTTTGTTGCTGAAAGAATCACTAATCGTGAGATTCATGAATCCTTCTCTAAATACTCTGCGATATTCCAACACAAGCAGCTCTGCGGCCCACTGTTGACACTTACGAACCACTTAATGAAGACGTGTCAATCCCCTGTGGCCCCGAGATTCGCTTACCTTGTGTATTCCTCTATTTTTCAGTCCTCGTTACCCGGAACAGAGCAGCCGAAACGGGTTATAACGGACCTTTGTAAAAACATTTACTCTTCGCTTACAAGTGTTAGCATATTTGAGAAGAAACGGATGGTTAGAAACAGTAAACTAACCATCAATCTTCTACTTCAATTATCCACTATGTTTGCTGAAAAGATGTCGCCCTTTTATGACCAGTTACTTGGCCTCCTCGAGGAGGTCTCAAAGCGGGCTGAAGAATCACCTCCTGACCTCATCGATATCCGGAAGCTCTTCGCGATACCCGCAAAAATTGCCTTCGGGTACGGAGTGCGAGTTTTTAATAATGGTTTGTTATCTTTTCTCTAGGGGAACAGGGGAGACGTATCTGCAAGACGACTTACTCATTAGTATTCGTCGACTTCTGTTGAATTGTTCGAGTAAACTGAGGGCTATTGGATTGATTGGTGCTGTGACTGTCCTTGAGATGCTCTGTAAGCGACTGAGAAGGTCGAAATCCCTTGGTCCTGTGAACAGCACGCCGTGTTCACAAGCCGAGGTTATGGAGGTGGGTTGAGACTTGGCGGCTTTTCCCATTCTGAGTCGATATTTTTACTGAGGTCAAATTTGAATATTCTTATATCTTGTTATAAATTGTCCCCTTTTTGTCATTCTTTTGGCATTACGGTACTAATGTGGGGGGGGGGGGGAATCGCAGTTTTTTGAAACTGCCGATGCAGCGAAAGTGCCTTTCTTAGTCCCACACCTAGGAGTCAAAAGAAGACATCCTACTTACATTTGTAATTTATTGTGACCCAATTAATCGTCTCCCTTCAGTGCTCTCAAAGCAGCGTTCTCGCCAGCCAAGTCGCGATACCTTTGGCCTCCCAGACTACTGCTTCACAGAACACCACCTCCCGCTCCAGTCACAGTCACCTTAGCCTCAAGGGTCCAGGCACGAGTCTGGCCGACGATTCTGAGGAGGTCAATCTACCCGCAGATTCAGTAGACCTGGACAGTGACCCCAAGAGTGCCTCCAGTTATCTGGCCTTCCTTCCCCAACCTTCGCGTCTCATGCTTCAACTTGTGGGATTGGTTGAGAATGCTCTGAGACGCAGTTCTCTACTCTTTTCTCAGCTAAAGGTCTTCTGGTATGACGAACTTGCAACGATGTTCGCTAGACTAGAGGCGGGATGCCAACGTCCTTTGTTATCTCCTGAGAGTGAAATGAAGCGTTTCATTGACTGGATGGGGAGTCGTGTAATGCGGGAGTTTCAAGTGTGTTTGCTTGTTTAAAAGCCGTGCTATTGAAACGATTTAAGTAGGTGCCAACTTCTCATAGATCACAATTAATGGATTTGAAATTTTCTTTTCGAAAACAGGTCGCCTAACCTTTCCTCTTTGCGTAAAATCGATTTCATGTGCAGGTTGTATGAGAAGCTCCTATACATTTGGAGTTTTAAAACAGCAGAGAGGTAGTAGACAAAATAAAGCATTTGCCGATGGACTAACTGACTTCAACCCAGTTTTGCTCTATGGGGCATGGACCTAAATAACCTTATGCACTAAATAAGTCCTCAAAAGCTCCAACGCCATGTTATAGGGAGCTATTCTAAAAGCCAGACAAACTTTTTTTGCCGGCTGATATCAAAAAAGGTGTTCATCCTGAATGAAACATTAACCAGTAAACCTAACTTTTTTTGCACATTTCAACAGCATTAGGATTCTTCAAATCGACCGTAAATATTGCCGACTTATAAAAAATAGTAGAATTGGTTTTAGACTGGGGGTGTTGATCATTGCCTGGCCTGGAGTCCATTTTAGAATGAGGTAGTAGCGTTATTCTAGGTTCGGATTTATTACGAGATCGCCAGGTGCTGACTACTCCTCAATCTCGAGGTAAGGGCGGCTTTTCATCTCTATCAGGAAGAATTCGTTGTGGACAATGCTGGCAACAGAGACTGCACTATACAGCTGGGTTTAAACGACGCCGAGATTTGCGAGATCGCACTCAACCTCGGACCGACTTTCGCCCGCCACACTGAAGCCACCGTGGCACTGGCTGCCCGACCACCGCTCTCCTCGGTGGCACATGAACATATCACTCGCAAGCCCTCTGCTGCCAACGCACCTTTCAACAGATCAGCTCCGGCCTCCCCGGCTCTTGTGCCTGCGCACCTCCGACTACTTGCAGTGGTAGAGACGTTCAAATCTAACCGGTGCTTAGATTGTGAGTTTCTTGAGTTTTTTAGCCTTCTTTCTACCCTATTAGCTTAACTATTACAATGGGCTACTTGTGATAACATAAGTAGTATCTGAAAGACTGTTGCTTTCTGCTGAACTGACGGGCATATTAGTTGACTTCATTTTTATAGCCATATACTGGTGGCTTCTAGGCCAAATCGGCGTTCGGATTACGAGTGCATCGGTTTCCTCTGATCTCCATCCATTCCTTGTTTATTGCACTGGAGATAGTGGAAGGCTGTGCCTACGGCCCAACCGGTGGTTACTAGACAGCCCGCCTTCTCTCAGTACTCATCGGCATCGGTCACCATGATTGCATCCGACCAGGCTGAGATCGACCGCTATACATAAGCTTTGATTGGGGATTCATCTGTCCAGTTCCCTTCCAGAATTGTGTTTATTAATGCTTAGAGAAACTCCCTCTCATAAGAACATGTAGTGATATGCAGAAGTGAGATACCGGGAAAATGAGCTCCGATATCTTTCCTCCATGGATATTAGTCACGCACTGAATGTCTGACTTCTGCGCCGACTGGCCGATCCATTTGCACGTGGTCCTTCTTTGAAGCACTGGAAAAAGGCGTGGCATTCATTGCAAGAGGGGGGATCAGTATTAACTTTACAGGGACTTTATGACCTCGAGTCTCTTGGCCTTTATGAAGTGCCAGAAATCCACGAGCAACGTGCACGTGTTCCCTGTTGTTGCTAATGCTGCTTCGTTGCCATATGTGTTGAACGAGTCCTCTCACTCGCCCATCCCCCTTCCTTCCCTCCTTACTCTTCCGGCCTTTCTACACCTCCTGCCATATGGTGCTCTATTCACACGATAAATGCACTGTTTGCCCAATGTTCCTCGTGATAAGGCAGGCCTCCTGACCTGCGAATTTCATGATTTTTGGCCAGCCTCATTTCATTTTGGGAGGATATCTGGAACAGTGCTACTGTTTTTTCGTTTTATTTTACCAAAAGGGAAAATCAGAGTTTATTTTAGCCCAGCTTTAACCGACCACTTATAATTACGTAGGAAAGTCTTCTGGTGCCAAAGTATCGCAAATTCGGTGGCCGTTGACGAGCTCTTGGTCCACTTTACTATCTGAAGCATGGTAAAGTTTGTTTTTTTTTTTCCATTCTGCTTTTTTTTCAACAAAATGGGAATTGGGAGGGAGTGCATCCACTCTGGCCTAACCCCATTATAACGGCCCATTAATAATCACATTTCTTATTGCACTTTCGCTTTGAAGTGAAACATCAAAGTATGCTAGTTTTATAGCCCCTTTTTGCCAAATGATCCGTTGATCTTAAGTACCTCTACAATGATTTTAATGTCATTTACGGTCTTTTTCCAATAGAAAGGAAGGAATTTGAGCTGAGAAAAGGGAGCTTAAGGAGCACTTTCTAGTCCCACTGTAGCCGAGTAATAGTGGCTGTGTGTCTTCCTGCCGTGGAATTGTACTTTTGTACGTGCGTTAGGATCAGCTAAACCTATGGCTGGTGGACATTGCTGCTGTCTCTAGCTCCTGACTGAATCAATGCACGGGTGTGTTTTAAGTTTTGGAGGTGGACATTAATAATTGAATGGGTGAATTCCCCCTCTAATTATCTGCGATGTTACTACCCACTAGCAATCATGTGCTACCTTGTGTAGTCTTATTAAGCTAGAATAGACCATGGATTTGGGTCCGAAGTGACAAAGAAGTGGAATTTCCGATGATTCTGTAAAGCGCATCAATCTTGAGCGATATAGGCCTCTACCTGAGGCTATGTCGTGGAAGTCCGATTCCTAGCAAATTGTCAATGCTCTATCTGTTTTTCGACATTGTCTTCGGTGGTGCCAGAGATTTTTCTTCCTCGATGGTCATTGGTAGCAGTAGTGAATTTAATTGCGGTCACTTAGGAGTTTATTTCTCTTGTCAGTCACCTTTTGTTGAAGCTTTTGATTCATAGGATAACTCCTGAATGGCATGTGAGTTGTTGACGCAGTGAAACGAGATAAACATGTCAAGAACAGCAATTGTGGAACGCCCTCAGAAAATGGGTGCCTCACGTGCCGATGCAGCAATAGGTGACAGGCAATAAGCCTTAAGGACTATCAATTTTTTCCCACATCTTTCACCTTTTACTTGTGAGGGAAAATGACGGATAACGACAACAACAGTGGTTATCCTTGAACGATCCACCTACCACCTACTTCACGCCTCAAAGACATCATCTCCTTCCCAGGGGAGCTATGCTTTGCGTGTGTGAAGCCACGCCAAGAGAATATAAAAATCAGTTGGGGAAAGGTGAGAAAATGGGAATAGATGGCTTTGTGACGGTCTTTTCCCTCCTACCGCCCTCATCTCAAGGTGATAATTTCCACAGCGCCAAAGAATGAGGTCTTTTAAAATTGTACTTTCTTCCGTTCCTCGAGAGGATGTAGTTCATGCACACCCTGAAGTTGTATCGCACCGAATAGATGAAACTCGACCGTAATTATTGTTTGACCTTCGGCTAGTGAAATAGTCTTGTGGATGTGAGTTGGTGCGGAGTGGGGCAGTGATCCCCATTGATGCCTTTTTCTCTCAAAGAACCCTGGAGTCCAGAACAGTTTCCCGTCACAGGACACTCAGCCAGCAATTGGTCTTACAACGGAATCCATTGACTTCTGCAACTTTTCCTTTCCAGTTAATGTAGGTTTAAGCTAACTTTTTCCTCATTCACATTCATACTTCATAGTGCGTTGAAGTAGAGGATCTCTTCCATTGTGGCAAGCTACGCCAAAAAGCGAACCAACTTCTTTGCAGCGCCCATTTTGCGGACGATTGCCATAGTCTAATACAGCAGCAAAGGTGTGGCAACTCATTTGAGGCATTTTACTAGGTAATTGATGTGTAACCGAAGTATGGGAGAATCGACCGCCTTTTAAGCATCACAGCTACATTTGGGCAGTAAAACTGACTGTTCGGATATCGGTAGGTGGGGAGAGATACTCTATAAATCTTCCCCAAGTTTGCCCTCTTATCTTGCCGAGTAAATGAATTAAGCCTACCGCTAAAAACACATGAATCCATTATCTCCACCCTTTCGTGTGGTGGGGGTTTTCATGTGCCTCTAATTGGATATGCCTTACTTTTCGACTCCAAGGGTGATAAACGAATTCCCATATCTCAACTCGTCATTCATTTTGTAAAATTAATCGTTGCTTTGACGTTATGTCACTTAGCGGTCAATGGATTTTTGCTCGTACCGAACAGGTATGCACCCGTTCTCTGCCAGCGTCGCATATATGTGACGTGCAGCCTAATCGGTCTACAATGACTGGCTGCATGAATTTGTAACTGAAGTAGATTGCTTTACTCCAAAACAAAAAGAGCAAATCGTGAATTCCCTTGGTCTGAGGAGGATGAATAGATTTAGTTTTTTGGTTTTAATAAAGCATTTGGATTGTTCAGAAAATGAATGCCATTGAATTTTGGTGCTCGATTTTACTCTGTTAGTGATATTTTCAAATCGGAGTTTCATTCAGATCTTCTTTAGAAGTTCGGGAATCATGATCCCTAAGACAAAGATGTTTTTCATTAATAAACGGATCTATTCTTCTCCCAACCATACACGCCTACAATGTAAGTCCTATTCGTGAATGGTTCGGCTGCAGCGGCAAACCCCCTTGTGCTGAGAAAGTGCTGTATAAGTGTGGGTTGAATACTGGGACTGATGAAGCTAGATGCAGTTTGCTTTCCTTTTCGTAGACAGTCCTTTTTTAATAACAGCGTTTTTTCCAACTTCTAACATTAGTTGCTTAGTTGAACTCCTTAGTTCGTTCATTTAGTAAGTCGATGGATTGACTGCACAATTCAATCGCAAAAAGTGAACAACGTCACCATTTGTGACCTTGCATTTCAACGTTTAATTGAGTGAGGAGGACAAAAATGTTGTTTGGGGCATATGTCCCCCCCTCGACCTCTCCCTTCTTCCCACTTCCACGAGACTGCATGGGTGCATGCATAGCTAAATGAGTGAGAGTGCGTGGCTTTAAGCGCCATTAGTCAGAGCTGCGTCGTTTTTTGTGTGGCATCTACTGGATTGTTGTCAGGGATACAGATATAAGAGGGGTCAAAACATTGCTCTTCTTTGACTATCTCGTCCTTGACTTTTCACCTATTGCGCGAGAGCATCGTTGTCACTGTCTCGAGTTCGCATCGTCAGGCAATATGCCAGGCATCATTCATACCGATTGTCTTCCAGTCATTATCCAGACTTGTAGGCATCATTAGAACTTTAAAGGCAACTGGAGGGAACGTCTTGTTGCTTTGAATGACCTTGTATGAAATGAAGTAAATCTATCTATGGATCACAACCAGCGCCAGCTCGACAACCAAGAACAGTGGACATGTGTAGGCTCGCATGGTTCATGACGTCGACAGGGGTAAATGATGTCACGATCACTGTGTTGGTGACAACACCGTGGACGATGCCTTTTACCTATGGCTATGGCCAACACTGCATTTCCTGCAATTTTTGCAGTGAATATGAAGGTTTCCACTGATCACGTGCGAATAGATCGACCAGTTGCACTGGAGGCGAGGCATCTACTGCGAATGGCCAGGTCTACAGATCGGATCGTGTAGCAAATTGGTTGGCCAAACCATTAAGGCAGTCCAAGATCGGTTAAACCTGCGGAGTAGTTAGCAATGAGGCATGGCGGACAAATGGAACCGGAGCGAAACTACGAGGAACTCGACCATATCCGTATTTTTTATCCACTGAGTTACGTTTTTGGACGAATATGCCTACACATAATATTTGCGCGATAAAATGTGCCCACTGGATGGCCCCACCTAGTCTTAGGCACTACTTTCCGAACAAACTTATTCAAAGCAGTTCTCTGACAGCAGCAATGACTGATGAACTCCACTCGAATGTTTAGAAAAACGTGGGATCCTGCCTTTTGTATTAGGAACTCACCGCTTGGTCTCCCTTTCTCTCGCCGTTGGTCTCAACTCACTCGAACGCTGTTTTGACGCCTGGGCCCCAGAAGGAATAAACACAGAGGGAACGGTGTTTTAATACCTAGCCTGCTAGTCAAGCAGTCTTTCGGAGAGCTTCCTGATAACCTCTTAATGGTTTTTCTCGGACACTATGACTCGGTGTTTCAAGCTGTCCGCGTAATTGTGTGAGCCATTTACAGTATTGAGGGGCCCTCAGTTTAGAGATATCGGGAGCGGATAGATGAAGCACCAAGTCCGCAGGCTTAAGTCACACCTTTTCCGTTTCTTACAGCTATGAACGCTCTTCTGGGCTGTCCAATCCTTCTTCCCACTGTTTCGTTGAACGATCTTCCGCCTTCTATTATCATCATTATTATCAACTGTTGCATCGAGGCGGTGAACACCTTCGCCGAGGCAATCGTTTTCCCGTCCTCTAGACATTCACACCCTCGTCGTCTGCTAAGTCATCCTCTTGCCTCTACTCTGATCTGTCGTCTTATCCAAATCGCCAGTCTGCGGTGCTGCTTGCACGCAGTGCTACTTCGCAGAGTCAAGAACGCGGCTCTAACGGCGTCAGCGGCGGAGGTGCCGAGTCCAATCTACGAGGCCATTGACACCATGACCTTTGATCCTACTTTCGTGTATGTTGCAGCCGGTCATCCGATTAGCGCCAAGCGCTTCCCTATTTTTATGCCTTCTGGAGGAAAGAAATCGACCGTAAGTAAATGGTGAGTTCCCATATTTTACTAGTTTTTTAGGCGAAGAGAAAGCTGTATATTGCTTACCTTTTCTACTCTTGCAGCCGAAAAAGACCCTCTCGAGAAGCGAAAGGCCGACCACGGAAGCGCGTCTGCACAAAATCTCTTCTTGATGCGACTGAACACGATGAGAATGAGGACGGTGGTGCTGCTACTGTTTACGATGAAGACGAAGAAGAGGAGGAAAATGGTGAAGGTGCAAATCCCACCACGATGGGTTTGGAAGGTGGTGAGGTGTTGGAACAAACTGCGGCTGTGAATCGATTGGCCGGTGTGAATGGAAGTGGGAAGTCGAATGCTCTGTTAAGTGATGTAAGTCATCATCAATTTGTTTTAAATGGTATATGCTCCAATTCAACGACTAGATCGGGTGGATTTTCGATGTAATTCATTATTTAAGCTCAAGAGAAAGCATCCCCCTCCCACCCTGAGGCCTTGAGTCTTGCCAACTGGGAAAGGCATATCTCTAGGACCCTTTTTTCATTATCTTATCTTTACCACCGGGATTATTATTTAGTAAGGTCACGAGACGTGCCGCTCGGAAGGTTGCTTTTTAGTGGACCATGGCACAGATAGGGCAAACTGAATCGTGGAAGACTGGAAAAGCTGGTCAACTACTCGAGACTGTATTATAAGGCATAGATATGCGAAGTCTCATCGGCACTGCGCTTTTTCTCGTTCTCTCCTCCTACTTTGACTACCCACAGCATCAAATGTCGGTTGAAAGGCCTTGATGTGATCCTAATGGTGAATCACTCAAAGATGGAGACATCATGTTGGAGCCGGCTCTAATTCTGATCGTGAGGGAGGGAGAATTGCAGGTTACTACCGTTTGAAATAATTCAAGACGAGGGTGTCAAGATCGGCTTTCAATGATACCCCCAGTGAGGAAACGGTTAGTTATCCTCAATTGGTACATTCCTTAGCTACACTTCCGAGGCACGGACAGTTTCCTCCTCACAAGTCTATGTTGTGTTCCGGCAAATTCAACTATCCACAGCTGATATCCTTCTCCTAGCCTAATGATTATCCATCAATCTTAGCTTCAGGTATATCCTATCTTCGGTTTTTTCCTACCCACTCACGCCTTTGTGCCAGTTGAACTCGTCCACTGATGAGCTCACCCCGTGATGGACGAGCTGACTAACCGACCACATGTATCAACGGTCTGACTAACGAGTGTGCTGTGCAGTTCTCCTTTGATTCGGCCATTTATCGCGGATGCCCCACTTATAGTGTCACTAGTCGATCTATTTGTGCGTGATCTTTCTTCGCAGGATCAGTGGAAGCTCCCATCTTCTCTGCAAGAAGGGCGAGAAACGCCTGGTGTCGGACATAGCCGTAGGCAGGAGGAGTAGTCCACGGCGCTGTTACCAATTCGATGATCGTGCCATTACTGAGGACTTCATAAAGTATGCGAGCCTACACATGCCCACTAATCTTGGTTGTCGCACTGGTGTGGACCGAAACTCATAGATTTGTTTACTTTATTCCACACAAGGTCGTCCATATCGACAAAGTACGCAATGTAAGTGCCTGTGCGTGTGTTTGGTGATGGTGTAGATGCAGGTGTTTCGTTTGAACGGGTTCCACTGGACCTCACATCCTGCTTCGGCGAAGTTGCTACCTTTCGGTGGCGCTTCCTTTGCGGATGAGTGTCCCTTGTGAGCGGAGATAGGAAAGGAGAGTTGAAAAACTAAAAGAAGAAGAGGAAGAAGCAGAAAGAGGAGGGGAAGAAGAGGAAGCCAAAACTGAGGCACTTTTTACGAAAGGCTGAGCAGATGCAAGGCAGGTTGGAGGAAGAAGAGGTTTGGGAAATTGCCCTTTTTGTGGGAAATAGCATCACATTTTAATGGAGGAGAATGAAATTGGCCACGGGCCTGGAGGATTTTCCTATTCGATTTAAATGCAAGTGAAGATTGTTGAAGAGTTGTTTAAGTGTATGAATGTGACCCTCCAGCTCCATATTCACTAGGTATCCTTGATATGTGACCTTCAATGTCCCCTCCTCTCTTTCATCTTTTTCTTTTTATAAACGGCAGAAGAGAGTGCATTTGGCGGAGTCCCAATTGCACTCGGTTTTTCATACCATCTCATCTCATTGCATTTATGTTTCACCATTTCCAGAGTTTAACCTGTACCTACAAAGCGCAACTGAACCTGCCTACCACAGTTGCCCCACTTTGTTGTCGATGTCCTTCTGCCCAAGATATGCATGCATTTGCATGTTCGAGTAGTTGTATTGTATTCACTGTTCCCATGGAATAATTCGCCTGTATCTTGTCCATTTTCGTCTTTCGAAGCGCTGGGTTGGTTGTTTTTAAACCTGAAGTGCTCTGCAAACTGGCTAAACTCTTCTTGGTGGAAATGACTGTTGTGGGCTGCGCCCTAGGATTGCCCCCAGGGTACGGACGTTTCTACGCCCTCTTAGAGAAGTTGACAAATTTTTAAGTTGAATGCAAAACCTTTTTTTCTTTTCACCACAGCCCCTTCTGCCTTCTCTGACAGTTTGTTTTCGAGAGCTTGACCTCTCCACGATTCTCCTCGGTCTTCAAAGTCCACTTCAACAACCTGCCGATTTCTGCTGGACTGATGAGTCATCTCTCCCTGACTCACCTGTAGACGCAGCCGTGGATGTTATTTACGATGTTTCGGGAGTGAAACACTTCGGCAGAAAGAAGTCTCCAGATACACCGCTAAATTGGATCACTGTCTGCTACTTGTTGAATGAACTCAAGTTGAAAGTGGATCATGTATTTGGAGTGGAGTAGGTTTCTACGTTTCTTGCATTGAAAATTCGCGGTTTTATCTTTAGTTCTAGGGTTTCTGATATGGCGACTTTTGTGAATGGGGATGTAGGTAGATCTGATATGCGCAATTAGCTTTTCTGCACTTTTCCAATAGCTGTCTTTTTTCATAAATCACTTTCACGACCATTTTTCATCCCTCGTGCAGCACTCTTAGAGAAAGAGAGGTAGGAAGTTATCCCTGCCTTGCGCTGACAAGTATAGGACAGATTGAAGGCAGTTTCTTCGCCTTTGGTACAAGTTAAATGTGATTTTGGCAAGCATCTTCACCTCAAATGATGACAAATTTTATGACAAGAGGACGGAAGTAGCTATATGACAAGCTTAAAAATGGTGAATAATTGCTACCTCTCCTCTTTCCTTCCTCTTTCCATCTTAATCACTTTTTATGCAGCCACGAAAACCACTCCATGCTGGAAGGTTTCCCGGAATTGTGACATTTTAAACAATCTTTGATTTCGTCTCTCTGAGGCTTAATCAAATCTGAGCTGTCATTAGACATAGAGTTATCAACAGAAGTACCCATTTTCTAATAAAACCACAAGTCTTGGTGAAGTTATCCACTGCACTCTGACGCAAATCTTACTTGCGAGAGGGAGCTTGCATGGCTTTTATTTCAGTGATAAGGGTACTCAGACATTCACAATCCGGAAACGGGTTGTGAATGTCATTTTCTGAGATCAAAGGTCTATAGAGCTGTAGCACCTTTTATTTTTGTTTAAATAAACACCCATCAGATATCGTGGGTGCCACATTCAACCCACATGGCTTTTTATAGCACGAACGGGAGCATAGATCTCATACAATAAAGGAAATACCCAGAAGGGTTTTTTTCAAACCCTTCGTCAATTCAATGCGGGCCATCGCTTTTACCCACATTAGTTATCCTTCCTCGACTTATCCTTGACGCTGTCGTGCCCATGCTCCCTAGTCGGTTGCTTGGTTATCCGTTTGGCAAACACTGTGTCGTGCTTTATTGAAGCCTCTTCAGTACAATTTTGGTGTCATTTATGCACTTTTCACAACCATTACTCCCCTTAGCAGTTGATGTTGTCCTCCTTCTTTTGTCATTTTCCTTGGAAAGAACCCTATTGCTTTGAAGAGAGCTGTTGTGGATGGCTGTTTACGTGCGTGAGCTTGGATCCGGAAGAGACAAAGCTTCAACACCGGATACCTCCATAGCCAACCAGCACGAGTGAGCGGAGGATACGGCGTGCGTGTACACGGACGATTCCATTCTCGCGTATTCATAGGGTTTTAGTTGACCTTGACCTCATGAGGAGTGTTAGCACTCTTCAAATCTGTCTGTACGTGATATTGGCCAACCAAGGGAACTGAACGAGAGTGTGGGTTTCGAGACATTTTAAAATATTCGGGAAGTAACCACGAGAAAGGGCTCGTCTAGACAATCAAAATAGGATTGTTCTCTGAGGTTTTGTATAATGGAGTTCAGCAATAACCATTATTTTCGTCTCCCCTACATCCCGTTCAGTGAGACGACGACAAAACCTTTTTTTTTAAATTTGAGGAAGCATAAGCTAATGTTGAGCCCTTGTTACCTCAGCCAGGAATAATCCACCACCGCCAGCCATGCGGATTCCTTTCCATCAGACTGGATGGTGATCAGTAGCAGAATTGGCGGCTCGGTGCAACAGGAAGTCGTCACTATGATTGACCGCCTTACAGGAGGGCACTCGGGATACCAGAGATTCCCTGAGTTGCTTGCATTCAGGTACCTCTGGAAATAAAAATGACAAAATGGTGCAATGGGAATGGTGGCATTAACGTTCTGGGCCAGTGGATTTTCATCCGTACACGAAACCAACAGTGGCGGTCTTTTCGATGCCATCGCGATGTTCTTGTCACATTGGCTGATGTGAGTGGTCAAAGGTCTGGTGAATAAGAACAGAGGAAGCAGGTGCTCCTCTTAGGTGCCGTTCAGGTATCAGATTCGTGGCCACTTGCCCTGGGAGGGTTGAACATGATCAGCTGGCTTGTTAGCCAGAGGTAATCACGCAACACCCTTCGGCACGACCATCTTCCTTTTCCAAATATGTCTATCACCCCCTGCGATCCAGTAGTTTCGTAAATCACTTCTAGTCCTTCTTTGTACTTCTAATATCCTCAGCACTGCATTCTTCGGCTACTTTGAAGGTTTTAATTTTCCCTTCCCCCCCTCCACTAGGAGGTGACTCTATCAGATAGAACCTTGTAGTTTTCCCAGTTTGTTATGTTTACACTCCCGGTTCACACACATGCCCACGAGGTCCAGCATATGGCGTAGCATTTTTCCTTCCTCTTCAAGATAATTTACACAACCGTTTTCACTGCAGAGTAGTCACATGACCAAAAGCTCCTCCTCGTCCTTTTGATTGCCCTTCTTTCCGGTGGAACTACAAAGTCATGATAATGTGAAACCGCTTCTCTTATTAAATGTGGTCATTTGAAAAGCGAGATGGAGTCTGTGAAATGAATTACATTGGTTACGAAAAGGTTTTGTTTAAAGCTCCCCAAACCGTCCATTATACGGGAGGTGGAGGCACAGGCAGTACATCTCAGGCTGTTTTCGTATCCGTGCAGACGAAGATGAGCCCGCGCTCCAGGCCCACGTATATTCTATCCACGAGAATTAGCTCTTGATAAGACGCTGCTGTTTGGGAATAGTTTTTACAGCTATCTCCCCACCTTGGCAGGGCATCTTAATCTCCGAGCCAGACGGGAACAGTCACATGGCGCACTAGAATGTGGCTGATCCTTTCCAACCCTTCAGTGATTCAATTTTCTAAACGTGTTGAATGTCCTTTTACGCCTTCGCCTGCATGACTAAGCTCAACTTTGGATGTCTCTACTCCCATCCCCTTCTTCTGACGAGTTTCATTCTTTAAATCTTGCAGCTTAAAAATGGATAGGATATGGCACTCTAGGAGGATGCTAATGCCTTTTGTCCAAAAGAATGCAAAACTATCGTCTCATCGCAAAAAAAATCATCATTCACCCCCTTTTCAGTCTAAAATCATCAGCTGGTTGGTACGCCTTCGAACGCCTTGATGCGATGTCACCTCAGCTGCGTCATTCCTACCTTCTGGCAGTTGTTCCCCGCCTCGTTAGGATTGTGAACTCTCTGACTCGACATTTCAAAGGTAACTCCCTTCCCTCCTTTTCGATCGACCGATGTGAGTTGACCGACTTCTACCAGCAAAGGTGTGAGATGTGTACACACGCTAATTCCACGGAATGTTTACATGGATCCTTGCTAATGAGATGATAGTCATCACATTTGCTGACTGAGTGTATAATTAGACGCGGCTAGCGCGTTCTCCTCCTATCCCCCGTAGACTCAAAAGTCAGTTTTGTTCATTAAATCTGCATGAATTCTAATGGGCTAGCAAATTGCGTGATCTTATTGGCGAACGGAGGGGAGAAGAGTAGGAAGAATAAATCTAGTGGGAAAACAAGTTCCTCTCTTGTTTTTAAAAACAGTTAGGAGGTTCATTAGGATTACATCGGAGCAAAAAATAGGCGCAAAGGGACTTAACCTCTGGAAGTAGGGGGTTAAAACGAACATAATTTATTTATCCATGCGTGGACTGGGAGGCTACACTGGATGCTGTGGAATTTCTGTTGTTAACTATGCTCAGTTGCCCTTTTGTTCCGAACGGTATCCTCGGCACTTCCAGTGACCGAGGCCATTTGAGTTAGGCAAAGTTAACCGCCAGACGGAGACGATTATTCCCCATCATAACGGGAGGGCTTTGGAATCTGCCGGTCTCTTCTGTGACATTCCCAACCTCGCAATAGGATGGACAGTCACTTCGATGCACGTATATTCATCGACCCGAGGGGTAAAATCTCCGCCCTCTCCTGGAGGCCCGATAGGACCATTGTTTCTTGTGACAAGTAATGCTATGCGGCATATTTCGAATCTCGAAATAGTCGCCTCATGCTTGCTACCTTCACTGGCTCTTTCTCTCTTCACTGCAGCCAATCATTTTTACTGCTTCTCTTTACGTCTTCAATTACCTGAGTGCTCCCCATCCGCTGTGTCTGAATGTAACCGCTGTAAGCTTTAGCCTAGGCTTGGCATCAAGTAACTGATCAACAACTTTTTTTACAACAAACAGTTAATTCACGAAAGTAGAAACATCGAAAATTAATCTCAGTGGGTTGAAAACTACCCCAGTTTCAGTCTGTGCAGTATGGCAGCTAAATAAAGGAGATCCCGGCGGAATAGGTCCAAGGGTTTCGCTAACAAAAAATTGCATCTCAGAGGGAAATCCGTACAAAGCGGCGAATAATTCAGTTCAACGGCTAGATATAACTCCTGGGATTCTCATCAAATTTTCTGCTTACAGTAGGTGGCACTTGGAATGGACTTTTTTCCGTGCATTGTCCAATTTGCAGCATCCATCGAGATCCTTTGGATGCACTACCACTGCTGTACCCGGAAGTCTTCCTACCAAAATTGGGGGGCTTTCAACCCCCGTGGCTTGGTCATCTAGGCTACTTAACCGCTGACAACTTCTTCAGCGATTAGCAATTTAACATTTGTAAAGTCACTCGGTGTGTCAGTTGGTTAGTACACAACTTGTAGTTTGGACAGCGGCTTACATTTTGTCCTCTAGAATGCCGTGATGAGGATTGTGAGAACGATCCCTTCGGTCTGAGTCGCCTCAGTTTTACTCCCTCCACTCGCATCCTTGCTGATTGTCTCTCCACTTCGCTCTACTGTATCACCGCTCTCTCGACCGGTATCTTGCCCGTTGTGAGTGCTCTACGCTCCCCGGACACCCTACTTTCCAAAACCTCCCCTCCATCAGACGCCACCTGCCTGTCTCGTCTCAGGCGTTTGGCGCAGTGTTTGGACAATCTTGACGTCTCGGAGTCCTCCCTCTTCGATAGCTATCACCTTCCAACTGTCTCCATGCTGGAAGATGATGTCCTAGGTCTTGCAACTGATCCATCCAACCAACCAGAGGCTGAAAATGAAAGTAAGTGATACTTTGCTGATTTTACGAGTGAGGTTCATGTTGGACTGTAATTTTGGGGTTCATAAAAGAGCAATCCAGGGTCGTTGAGTTCCTCCTGATTGGTCAACATCACATGGAGCCGCACCTCGAGTGGGCTATCATTTACCTAGCGTAAAGGCCATAAAAATGCCATAAATACGCAAAAATGGTGACGTCTCGTGTACACCAGCAGTCCGGGTGCGAGCGTGCTCAGATTGTTGGGAGCAAAGACCTCTGTTTTGAAGTCTTCATTGCCTTGATTTTCCGCTTAAGATCACAACGGTGGGGCAGTTCATAGCACACAACATTGACCGAATATCCTCAGAGCCTCGGATTAGGAAGGTTTGCTGGTACGCCTGCACCAACCAACCATTTTGTCATATATGACGCTCGTTTTGATTTCGCAGTTGAACGATACCCGCAATTTTCATCCTACTTAATAATACGGTCCTAAGATCCCCTGTCGAAACCCTTATCAAGGTCACTGCGACATCTAGCACTTCGTCTCTGGTCAAAAGTGATGCCCAGCATGCATAGACCTCCCAAAATTCAGATGAAGTGTAGACCACCGCAGCATCACTTGTCTGTCGGCACGAATAACTCTGTGGTGGAAAGTACACAAATGACCATCCTGTGTTGTGTGTGTTTTGACCTGTTGCTCCCTCGCCTTTGGTCTTAAAAGCCCTTTTTACAGTGCCACTGCATGACTGACGCTATAAGTTCACTTTTCTGCTTGAGTAAGGACGTTTGAACTCCATGCCACCCAGATAATTTTATTTCTGTTACGACGGCAGGTGAAGCCATAAAACTAAAAGGCGTAGATTGTTTTACGAGGCCGCAGTTTCGTTAAATGGAAAGAATTTTTGACCTCCTTTTGAGGTGAATTGCTATGTTTTGGTTGGGCATTATGTTGAAGATAGTTGGGGTTAGCCGAGGGGAATTAGCTTTTGTTGAAACACTGCCTTGATGTTTAGTGGTTATCTTATATTGTTATTTGAAGACAAATTAGTGGGACGAATAGACTTTTTGACCTGAAGGGCAGATGATAACCCCATCACACGATGTGCTTGGTTATAATTAGTAAGCTTGTAACCCCGGTTGATGCCTCCTCCCTTGCGATATATGAGTGAACGAAGTGGGAAGGAGGATAGTGAATGACAAAGGCCTTTGGCTGCTAGTCATGGAGATTCCATTCCTAGTGTTCGAGTCTAGTCTTGGTCACAAACGCACTGGCAATGCGCGAGACAGGTTTGAGGTGGGGCCAAGGCGGTGTTGTCTAACTACTGCCTCGATTGTTGTCCATCGGCAGAGCGGAAACTGTGCTATTTTGCCTTTTGAAGTGGTCACTGAATTTTGTACTGTTCTCTACTTACTGGATTATGAAATCTTGCCATTGTGAACCATTGCACTCTTGAGGATACGCCAGCCAACTTCGAGGGATTTTGTCGAAACCCTAGTCTAGCGTTAGGCAGCAGTAGGAGGACTTAACTAACCCCTCATTCTTTCACAACGGCATCGAGGGTCACCAAATGAGTTACTTATTTTGAATGAATCACCATTGTTATCCACGTTGACCCCGATGGCTGTTGTGGCGTCTACAGCAAGCACCTGACACTTAACATCCTGACCTAAATCATGGCTCACGCAAAAGGCCACCAATTTTATTGTAACCTATCATACTTTATTTCCCTTGATTTGCATTCACTTCCTCTGTCCTTTTCATTTACTCAATTTCCGACCTCTCGGGTTTGTCGTGCGCATAGAAATCCACTGGCGCAGATCGCTAATACCACCATTCCCACCGCACCAGTTGGTTGTCTCTGTGCGCTCAGAGCTAATCCATCGCCCTAGGTACCTAAATGCGAGCAACAGATGGGATTTTGTATCCTGAGTGCCCTCCCTGCAAGACCGTTAGTCTTGGTGGCGACTTCCTGTCGTACTAATCCATCAATTCTGCCACTGATCAACATCTGCTGTAGTGGAAAGGAATCTGTGTGGCTGGTGAAGGTGAGTCGTTTCTCATTTTAAGATTAAAGGCTGGATGTGAGGCATTGCTTCGTTATTTCCGTTGGAAATTGTCCTATTCCATCGTTTTGTGGAAAACTGATTGTCGATCGTCCCACCATTTGATTGAATGAACTAATTTTGAAGCAAAATTGTTTGGTCAATGTTGTCTCAAGATAAATTAAGAATTAAACTGAACCACTTATGTACCTTTTTTCGTCAAAAACAACGCAGGTGAGAGAATAAGGCGTGAAAGTTGTTTGTGTCTGACTGTGTCATGTGACTACTTCTGTCTGATTGCCCTAGGGCTTAAGGTGGCCGCAAATCCAAAGGGAGGGCAACAACCCTCTGTCATATTTGTTGGAAGAAGGTATGTCGGGAATAGTAATTTGTTTTCCTATCACGTGAGCTCTCGTTGGAGTCGTCTATTTGTGAATTGGGAAGTTCAGGCTCTGCCGAGGCAGATGCGAGCACTCCGCCGGACTCTCCAGTTGCCTAGAGTCGAATTCGCAAGAAATAGGGATAGAAATCCCTTCGTGGGTGAAAATAAGGGCTTATAAGAAGGGTTCAATTACAACTGTGGATCTTGTCTTGTAAATTTCTCAAGTTCCTGCTGTTACTGGCTGAGTTATTTAGGATTTGGATGGGTTAAACCCGATCCGACAACAAACTATGTGATTGAGAAACAGAGTTGGGGGGTTTTAGCATACCTTTCAAAGACCTGGGCATTACTAATTGCTCCACAAACAGGGGACTGGGAACTGTTTTGCTTCATCTGCGCAACAAGCTGACACAGTTTGACACAAACGGTGTCTTTTTACCCTGAAACTTATATCGGGCAATCTCGTTGAGCGAGAATTGAATTGCCTGGCAACCGATCAGGGAATTAGTCGCGCGTGTGCCAAGTTTGCCATTTATCTTGAGTTATGTTTTGATGTGTGCTTTGCTAAGCCCTTTCATCTGCCCTCCAAACATGGTATATTCCAAGGGATTCAGCTCGGAAGGCGTAGAGCGTCGTATTTTGGAGGTAGCAGACCGTATTAAGCGGGTCTTTCAACTATTCTTGCGGCGCGGGACTTGACAGTTGTCTTTGATGTGTTTTGTTAGTCGTCATCGATGTTACATGGCCTTGACAATTCTGTCAACTCCTAATCATCATCATCATCATCATCATCCCCGTGTTTGATGCAGACAATCTGCCAGTACCTGGGGTAGGCGACGTCTAAGACCATCAATTCTGAGCCTTCTTGTTTGAGTCTGAATTGGAGGGTCAAAGACCTGACACCTTTCAAAGTATTGCGTTGATTTTAAAACCCTTTGGGAAGAGAGGAGTGAGGCGTGTCACAGTCTGCTGCTATTTTTGTTGGTATTAAATACACTAGACCCTTTTGATGCCGTCAGGAATCCAATTCTTCCTCTTGACTTCAAATTCGAAGTAACCATTTTACTGCTTGCCCCACGTCTCGCCTCAAGAACCGTTCTCAGGCGCTCCTTGCGGTAGCCACTGTGAGTCGTCATTCGAGCGAATTGAAGCAAACCTCGAGGTTAAAGACGAAAATTACATGATAATTACCCACCAGCCTTTTTGGGGAGTTCTCTCCAATGTCGGGATTTGGACTGCTCCATTATCCTTGATCTCTTCTGTGGCTGACTTAGCAGGGAGTATTTTTAGTGAGAATCAAATGTTTATTCACACATTTCCATGGCTGGTACACCATCGCGTCACCAGTTGCACTCCCGACTTCCACTTTCCCTCCTGATCTTTTGTTAGAACCCAGCGCCGCTGAAGTTCTTCGCATCATTCAATGGCTGATGGATTTCTCTCCTCAAGGTCTAGCTCACACTCCCTCTGCTTTCATCCACGCCTGTTTCGTTCTCTCCCTTGCGCGCCATCTGAACATCCACGTACCTGCAACTGAGTCTGCCATCAACGAGGTTAGTTATATCCCCTCCCTCCTCTACTCCTAACGCCTATCACCATTGGGACAAAGTTCCGCTTTTTATAGGGTAGTCAGTCTGAATTGGGAGAAAAAATTGTAAGGCAGTTCTTGATTCCCCTTTATCTGGTTGCTAATAGCGTCGTGAAACATATCACGCCATGTTTACAGCCATGTCTAGACAAAAAAACAGAGTGGATTGTTTATGGGTTGTGTGTATGTTATTAAAACTAGGCCATTGTGGCAACCGGGCTCACACTGACCAGCGGGCAGGCGGGGAGGGTTACATGCTGACTCTCTGTGAATTTACTGTCACCTATTTTGGCCTTAGCCAAACCGGAGGGAAGACGGTGTTACAGCCAGTCCTGTTTTTTAATTGGTGACAAGGTGTTTTCCCACTAGTTTTTCTACAGAAAGATGGATTTTAGCCTAAAACTGAGTGCGGATAATTAACAGCACTTGGTTTAGCTGTGATGAGACCTTTGCTTTTACGGGTTCTCATGACAAGGGAGGCCTCTTAACACCTGCAACGTCCAGTGCACATGTCCAGCCCCAAAACCCCATCATCATTAAGCTACTGGGTCATGTTGGTGGCTAGCTCGTACATGTGATAAGGGACTAAGCACCTTGGCAACAAAGGCGCAAAACCCTCATCTATCGTCAAAGGACTTTCGGCGATTTGGGGGTGGGAGGCTTCACTGTCAGCATTAAGACATGTAAAAGGTGTAAACCTTTCAAAGAGATGTTGGTTTAAACAATTTCCCTTCTGGTGATGAATGGCCTTCAGGAATTACGTGTTGCTATGGCGACCCTAATAATTGGAGACTAACTTGTAAAAAGCAATTGTCGGTTACTTTTAGCCTAAGTGATGAAGCAGTTTACTTACCTTCCTTCATTCATCCTCAAAAGACTATGCGTACAGACGGAATTGTTTACCTGCTAAAGGCCAAACAACAGGCATAGGCTTAGACCTACCCACTCTATAGGATACAATTTAAAGGCGCGTGGGAATATGTCCATCAAGAAACGGACAGGAATAGTGAGTTAGCGTGAAGAAAATGACTAGCACCCCATATCGCAGCCGAATCTATCAGTGACAGGATTTCATATCACATTTGAGGAGGGAAACGGAGGGAGAGGAGGAGGAAAGAAAATACTGCTGTATACTCCACCTCCAACTCTGTAATTCCATGATATTTCTCCTTGTGTCCATCATCATCATCCTTGGACATTGGACAATCGTCTGACCCTGCGCATACCAGACAGTTGGGAAGTAAATTTGCTGGAGGAGGGGAAATGCCAAGATTTAGCTTGTTTGTTTCTAGGGGGAAAGTGGCTCATACTGGAATTCGCAGCAGGTTTGTATTTGGTTGAAGAGGAGCGATGTTTTCTCATATTGGTTGTTATTTACTTTCTATTTTCAAAGCCACACGAACTTGTCCCTGTCCTAATATAAACACCACAAGAACCAGCTTTGGTCAGCTCCACTCTACAATGTGATGTATCGTTTCAGCGTAGCCTGCGAGTTACCCCTGAGGACGCGACTAAAAGCAGCTTTGTATAAACCCATATCATGTGTGCTGGTATGAACAGTCTCTGTGATAGCTTTATGCTGGAAAACAAAATTCAGCCTTGTAGCTCCCATTCTTGCTCTAACTGTCGTCCCTCGCGGCTCCTCTTCCGGCTGAGAGGCTGATTGAATTTATTCTATGGTGGTACAGTATATGAAGGGCAAACGCTATTGAAATAGTATATAAAGGAGGCATGGTCCAAACCTATGCTACCTTTTGCCAGTGATCGCTGTCGGTAGGAGTGGCCACTGAGAGCCTTGTCCTCACTTCGCCCCCCTGCCGCCTATTTTCATCTGTAAGCAGCTCCGTTTGTGAATGTTTTAAAATCTGTCGACCTCGATCTCCCTCCATGATGTCAGTAGTCGAATTAGTTTGAACAGCCCTTCTAGACTGCGTCTTCGTGGATTCAGCCATCTGTAAAAGACGTCTTTCTTCCATAGTAACCATTATTGTTAATCTGGATGGAAGTCTTCTTGAAACCACCAATGAAAGCTTTCACATACCTCGTTAAAAATGAACTGTATCGCACATATCCTGCTCGTTACTAGTCATGACGAGTGTCGAAGACCTGGACAGAGGTGCGTGCTGCTGCCGCAGAGGCCGCCTTGTAGAAGGCTGAAGAGACCGGTGCTAGAGTGTAATCGTTGACTATTTGGCCATTTACGATGGGTTAAATTAAGAAAACGGTCCCTTTTTTGACTCCCAGAAAGATCATTTCTCTTTTGAAGCCGTCATCTGCGAAAAAGTTCTCCTTATCCTTGCATAACTCCTCTTAACTTCTCTCCGTTATAGCATTCAAATCTGCTCGATTACACGCATTCCCTCATGAGCATGGCTTGGGAAACGACAGCTGGTTGGAAAGGTAACCCCACACAGCTCCCTTCACTCCAATCCTCATTTCTCCGCACTCACGCACACAACTGTTTCTCAGCACTCGCCTTTATACTGCAGCTTGCTCTCACAAGGACTGTCTGGGCACCCTCATCGCCTTGCACCTCTATTCGCCATTCTTTGGCCCTTCACCAAGTCCCCTGAATGAGTGCCTGGAGGTGCTTATCAATCTCATCAAATTCAACCTTCTGCCCCTTCTCCAGGGCCGGGGTCGTGACAACGGCGATATCACTCGACAAGGTCGCCTCTGCTACAGCGGTCTTACAACTCAGAGTTCTGGCCTGTATGGGAGGAAGGTGTTGGAGGCTTTTTGTTTGTACGTGGCACCTTAGTTTCGGTTGTCTCGCCTATTCTACCATTTCCGCTTTGCTGTCGAAGCTTTTTTGAAAAAGGAGCCAGTTTTTTTTCTCAAAGGACCTGCCCACCCATCAGTCTCTTATCCAAAGCCGTAGCTATCGTTACTAGCGCCTATCTGCAGAAGACTCCAATTATAGTGATATGGTGTTCAGCCGCTCAGCAGTAAGGCACCTAATTGACTGGTGACAAAATTTTGATGTCAGTGCCTACTACGTCCGCGGTGGTTTCCAGCTTACTATCGACAGCAGTTATACCTATGAAGAACTATTCAGTTTTGCGCATGCCCTGTGGTGAAATGATAGGGGAGTTGGACGAGTCTTCCCTGTGAGAACAGTGAAGGCAGACATTCACGAAAGGCCCGTTTATGCGACTACCAAGGCAACCCCCAGCTTTCACTCAGCACAGAAGAGTTGCACTTCATTAGAAAAAGCATATCAACCAGGCAGGCCAGGATTTTCTTCTCCGTATGACTACCTGTTGATGGATCAAAATGAGCGGTGGAAACCGAGACATTCACCATCGCTGAAGGCGAAGTGAAGTGGGCTGTTTTGGAGTGGTTCATGTTTACTGAGAAATCTTTTTGCTAATGGAAGCTTTGCAGACATTGGTCGAACACTGAAATTTTTGTCTCCAGTGAATAATTTACTGGCTGAAATTCCTGATTTATCGAGCCTGCGGAGGGGAAAAAAATGGGGGGTTTTCTTTTCGATGTGTGAAGTGCTTACTCCAAGGAGAAGTCTTGAACGGAACAGAAAATTGCTTAGCTACTTTGTTGGGGATTATTTAGATGAAGAACGAGGTTGAGAATTTGAAAAACTAGCCATATTTACTGGTGGGGTTGCTTTAGAAATTTATCTTCATGAGAGATTAGTGGCGATTTGGTTCAGACTCTCACTGATGAAATGCCGAGTCGACTGTGGTGATATTTCAATCCTATGCTAACACCAACCGCGTTCATTCATTTACCGAGATGCGGTCTTATTGCCGTAACCGTAGTATTTATCTAAGCCGCTGCATATTTTTTTACGATCTGTTACACTTTAACACCGATTCCCGGTAAAAATAACTGCGTCTGTAGGCTAAATTTAGTGTCGAGGGTGTCTCTGAAGTTCCTATAAAACCTCACGAGGTCAAAGTTGCCTGCCTATGTGCGTACCAGGCACGTGAGAAAAACACCATATCCTCAGCGTGGAGACCTGAATTGCATTATCCCGCCTTGTTTTGGGCAACGGCTTCAGAGAAAGTTCCCTGTGATTGCCTTTCTGGGTCAGGTCATTAGAATCAGCATTCGATGAATCGATATTAGGTACCAAAATGCTGTGTGACTTTAGTAGACCCTCCCTACCCAGTCTCCATGGATTCAGCTATCCATGGCAGATGTCTTTCCCCTATAGCAACCAACACATCCTTTCTGATAGCGTATACTCGAAGGTGTCGGATTTACGCCGCCACGTAGCCACTAATGTTACACCCACCCACGGAAGACCAGTAGCACAGTCGGAACGGACACAGCCTCAAACTAACTGCCATAAAGGCGCACCGATTCGTGCGAGGTTGTTCGGGCCCTGACCCAGTCACCTTTGTCATTGAGCTTTCTAAATGTGGAGTACGAGGAATACCAATTGAATGAGAATCACACAAAGCAAGCTGTTGTTGTTTCTTTTGATAATGGAAGAAGGTTCCATTCATTCCAGAATGTGCTTTTCGTGCCCATGCCGTAGCAGTCCTGTCAGCGCTTCCTCCCATCTTTTTTGTGAAGCAAAGTTGCATTTCCATAGAACTACTCAAGATGAATGAATAAATTCACGACAATGAATTGCGCGCCTCTCCTCGTTATGATGGCACCTGACTCACGTTGCGTGTCTTCACATGCCCAATCATTCTGTGGCTCATTTTGAGTACTCCCACCTTGGTGCATCCAACACGGCGGTTGTACTTTTTACCGGGAATGAAGTGTTGGGCCTATCTCACCAATTTGCCGCTTACACACTCTAGGACTTAACCTCAAAGACGTCATAAGGCATACAAGTCTGGAAGGTAGCTTAATTGTGTATTCAGAGAAGGGCTTGGGGACTTGCAGGATATTGCCTTTTAAATTGAAGCCTGGAAACTTTACCTCCTCATCTTGTAGCTGCGTTCGAAAACTGGCAAAGAAGACAATCGCAACTGCGGGTAGTCGAAGTGTGGACCTTTTGAACCAATGGAGTGCTTGTTTGGGAGTCCTCGTTTGTATCACCGAAGCGACCAAAAGCGACACTCCGAGTCGAGCCTTCTTCGACCTCCTGCCGTATCTAATGCGTGCTGGACGAATGTTTGTGGAGCATCTGCTTCGGGGGGCTATGCCCTTCCTGAATGCCATGTTCCGGTGAGTTGGTAATTGTCTCTTGTCTGAATGTTTCTCACTGATTGAGATTGCTATGGAATCGCGCTCTTCTTGAATTATCCTTTCAAGTCCGTTTAACCTCCCTCTTTCCATTATTTTTTTTTCTGAACTCATAATATTTCCCCATCTATTTGGTACTTTTCGCCAGCTTTCAGGATTCAATCTGGGTCTGTTATTCTCCTACCTTCTCCTTTTTAACGCCTTAGTTGGACCAGTCGGAGAGTTTGAGCTGTCTTCGAAGACGATTCAGTGAATTACCAATTTGGAATTGGACTTATGGAAGGACTGGAGGGTTCGTGCTCGTTGTGGAGGTTGAAAACTCTCCCATGATCATCCTTCCACTTCGGTCATCACAGTGGCATTCGAGTGAATCGACATGTGTCATAAGGCAGGGTCACTTGTCACTTCCCATTTCTAATTCACTCGCTAAGTTTTACCGCTCTGATTTGAGGGCTTCACAATGCTAAGAAGCTTCTGCCTTCTGCTTTTAAAGTTACTTTACTTTTTTCTTCAACTATTCCTCCTTCATAAGATGATCCTTATCACCTGATCCGTAGCTAACCCAGCGTCCACCCTGATAGAACCAATCACTTGGTTCGGTTTAACAAATAACGGCAGGACAGAGGATGTATTTTCTTCTAGGGGATCTGGCTAGACAACTTCATCCACTGCCCACTCAGTGCTCTACTCATGAATGAGGGTACCTTCGACGGGGACTACTCCCCTATATGGCGTTTTTCATCTGCTTTCTGAAAATTTAACTAGATTCAAGGCTGTTACTCACTAGCCTAAAATGCTCTTTTAGTTTGCCCCTTGACTTAGACGCTGGGTTTTGGGCCATTCACACTAAGAGATGTTTGTTTGTTTGACTTTTGTTCGAACTGTCATGGGTGCAAAGTCTAAGCACGTCTATCTTATTCAGCTTGACAGTTGGCTGGTTATAAGCACCACTTTTGGTCTTTAAGAACAACCTCCTGACAAATTATTTCTTTATTTTCCCCCTTCTTTTCGGAAAAATTATTTTAACGTTTTGATTGATTACTGGGCTTGCCTGTTGGGTGGCCTTTCCTTTTCCTTCCCCTTCTCTTCTCTTCCTCTCCCAGGTCTCTAAACTGCAAATATCTTTTGTTACTTGCTGAATTGGGGGTGTTGAGGTGGGCTATTGTTTTGTTCTTCCAACTTTATAAAAAATCATTTCATTTGTATGACAACAACAACGACAACAGCAGCAGGAGCGCCAATGACAACAATAAGGACTTGATGTCTATCGCAGCCGTGTGTCTCTAATGCAGGGGGATGGGGTAGTTTTTTTCTCTCCTCCGTGTTAGTTGGCTAGAGTGAAGTGAATCTCAGCACCGCTCTTTTTTGCTTTACAGTGGAAGAATGGCCACAATAATTCAAGGCTTAGGGTTATGCGAAGGCGGTGGAATTAAATTATTTAGAAGATTTCTAACTTGCTCCTCCTTTTCTGTTCTTGGTCAATTCTCATGAGGAGCATTAAAGGCGAATCGGATCTTTTGAGTTAGCTGAAAAAAAAAAGGAAAACAAGGGAGGACATCTTGAGGGCGAAATTTAAGCCTTTTTTTGTCGTAAGTTCCTGCCACCACATTTATATCTCACCGCTCCAGGAATACCTGGAAAGCAGTTTTGGCCTAGAAGGAGCTATCCTATTACAGTCCACTTCACCCTCTCCTCGCTTTCGGAGTGCGCTGACTTGTCAAAATGCTTAGTCTCCCCGTTCACGGACGTGGTTTTTAATTACTGCATCATGCTGTGCTGTGTTTAATCTTTTCCCTACTGAAAGATCCATCCGTCTCCTGTGCAACTTTGCCATGCGACAGGTCGGGTTAGTTGTGCATCTATCAGGCGTCCGAGGATGGGCGTAGGCAAGCGTTTCGCCCACTGGCTGAGTATTTCCTTACAAGACTGACAATGAAGGGGGATTATCCCAGACACACATACATTCGTCTTTTCAGAGTTTCATACCGCTCAATCAAATGTCTTACTTGTAAGTGATTGGATGCTCCGCCACCGTACCGTAGTGCGTTTGAAGTCCGTAAATGCAGTTTCTGCGCTTTCGTTCCATGCGCACATCCCGTGCCACTGTGACGTGTCATGCTAATTGCGGTAGTGTCTGGATTGAGCTGGTCCAAGTGTGCTTTGTCTATTAGGGGTGGTGACAAAGTTACTCCTTTTACTTACTTTTTTGGTTCCATATTCCATCAAAGAAGGTCTTGGACTGACCCGAAAAACTTTGTCAAACATGAGGGACAATCGACACAATCTTGGATTATAATTCCTGGTCACAGAGAATGACCTAAAAGCCTAATTGGACCACTCGAACAGCCTAAAACTGATGCTAATTTAATACACAAAAATTACAGGACGGTTTTCATCAGTATCCCAATTAAGGGTGAAGGGAATATCAAAATCGTGACGAGACATGGGTGTGGACATTTCCCATCAAAAGGTGACAGTGAATAAATCACTTTTTTGCCTAATTAATGTGTTTACGCGATGCTAGTGACTCGCTTCCGCTCAATTGTTAGGGAAATTTGAATATGTTGGAATATCCACAACAATTTGGTACAATGTTTTTTTTTCTTTGGGATGCTCGACGTATATTCCACTTTAGTGAAGGGGTAGACCTATCCCACTTGATATGAAAAGTTATCCACTTAGTGTTGCTACCTAACACTCCACTCGGGGTGGGGGGAGCGTTTAGCAGATCAGTCACATTTGGTAGGGATATTTGTCAGAGGATCTCACATGAATGTACGGAGCGGTTGATAGGCTGTTAGCAGAGATGACATTGGATGGATGATCATAGCTCTGGGATGGAAACCAGAAGGCCACGGTGACTCAAGAGATTGTACAACTGAATGGGAAAACTGTTCCAGTTTCTGAGAGTATCCAGAGGCATCAGTCCTTTTAGGCACTGTTACCCAAGATGGTGGGGAATGGCAGTACAGCAGGCGCTGACGGAACACTGGGAAGCTTCAAGAACAGCACAGTAAAGCAGTGGGATGGTTGCCTACTTAGTAGTAAGACATTTGATTAAATGGTATGAGTGTTTCAAAGACGAAGGTATTTGCGGAAGACAATCCTGTCTGAGTTGATATCAGGGCCATTACACACAGCAGTCATTCCTGTGAAGAAATTTTCAGCCAGTGGGCAAAAAGCCGAGAAATGCAAAACTAGCCTCCATTTCTGCAGGAAACCGACGAAGCTTTCTCTATGAGGGTTAAACCCGACACAGCACAATCATTCAAGAACCCGAAAATGAACGGGCAGATGGAGAATTGTGGAAATTCGGCACACTTTGGATACACTCACACTAACGGAGAAGTGACGAAGTGAAGCGGACCGTTCTAAGGCGATTAAGTTGTGGTGGAAGTTTGACTTGCACTCTCCTCCCATCAGGGCCTGAAGTCCATGTGACATGGAGCTACTGAATTTGCAGTCGCTGCCATGTGACCCATTTGCTCATTCATCTCCTTACTTTTTTTGTTCGTCTCCAGAAGTCATGGTTCAGAAGTGTTGAAATTCCTTCGAAGTGTTCAACAGGTGACTCGCTTCCTTCAACGTATCTGCGTTCATGCCAAGACTAGACGAGAGGCCCGCCTCACTCCACTGATTCCACAGACACGCAAGTGTCTGGAGGCCTTTGTCTACAGTGTCAAGGTAACTGTTGCCCAACGAAGAAGCAATGCTCCATGTTCTATCATCTCTGAGTGATATTGACATCTCTTGAAGTCCATGACCAGGTATTCAGAAGAGATGCAAAGATTAGTCATGGAATTGATTGTAAACGGTAAAACGTGATAGGAATAGTGGACTTAGTCAAGATTTGTTGCTTGTACATATTTATGCGTCTCATAGGTATGATTTTTTTATTTTCACAAGACCTTTTTGCAGTGTCAAAGTAGCCACCTTCTCCAGTCTTGCTTACAGAAACTGTGGACTTAGCAAATTCTAAGCGCTGGATGATCACATAGGTATCAGGTATACACTTGTTGAATGCGCTCTGGGAAGGGTATAACCACTATGTTGGATGCACAAATGAAGGACCACATTCATCTGAATCGAGTCGACTGGTAACAACAGCAACCACTGAAATGTTTTCTCTTCTACAGTTCATTGCGCAGGTCGAGACACGAATGTTGTGAGTCAAATGTCATCACATAGCGGAGAGGCGCGCACTTCTTCGACTTGAACTCATTTCTACATTTTGAGTGTTTCCATGGGAATGCAGCTTTGTTATGGTACTAACATCAGTTTCACAATAAGGCTAACAGGTCACGTTAAGATAAGCACAAAAATACACCCCGGGGCAAATGGAACTTTATTTAGCTGTTAAATGAAACAATAACAGCCTTCTTTTATGTGTTTCTTATTCAACCGGTGTTGCTGGTACCCTACTCTAGAAATCTCAGCGACGGATCTTGCACGTATCGGTAGGCCTTCATGGCACTTAGTTTGCGGCTGTGTCCATTCTGACTGTGGCACTGGTTTCCATGAGTTAATAATGAAGCCACATGTAGGCCTACATTGGTGATGATGTGGCGGCGAGGGAAGGGTGCTTTTTGTGTATGCCCCGTTGCGTGAAGACTCGACACAGAAGGGCTGCTAAAGCCACAAACACCTCTAATCCTAAATCATCCATCATGATCGGTGACGAGTCTCGTACAGTCACCACCATCACTTCTATCGAGATGCACCCACGCGGATTGATAGTACTGCTAGTTACAATGCGCGTACAAATGGGCGGCAGCCACTCGGGACCCCCGAGACGATCAAACGATCACATATGACTGAAGGATCAGGGGAAGCTGAGCAGACTGGTTTTGATTCATTCCTTATCAATGACTGGCTCTACATTTGGTGGTATCAGTTGGATTACCTATGATCCAGAGCCGGAGGTCCAGCTCTCTGTAAACGTGATGTTGTAGGAGATTGTTCATACTACAGAGACGGAGAGAAAGTAATGCCACTAAGGTAACATATCCAGTCGCTGCAGTTTGCTACCACGATACGGAATCGCTCTTAACTTAGCAGAAGGTGGCTCTCGGGTGGGGATTTATCGACTTTTGAGTTGTTGAGATGTCTGATAGACGACAGGGAGCGGCGCACTGAGGACTATGCTCCCTCAAAATAGCAGAGGGACCATGTGATAAGAGGGTATTTTTTCCCCACTTTTATACGACGTCAGAGGATTTTATCGGTCGCCCTTTATTAGCCTTTTGAGATCAGCCTAGAGCAAACTCCTCATGTCACACCTAGGCCACCACTCTATTCCTGGTTTAATCGAGCTCGCCTGACCTCCACAGTCCTCCAGTTTTTTAACAGTCTAAGTGCCTTAATAAGATCCACATTTAACTGTCTCGTCAAACATTCAAATTGGTGAATTTTTCTCCCCGCCTCTTTTAGCTCTTACTAGCTCAAAACCACTGTGCTGATGCCTTCTGGCTAGGAAATCTGAAAAATCGCGACCTCGCAGGTCAGGAGATTCACGATACAGACGTGTCAACGAGACATTCCAGTGGAACTACCCTCTCTACTGCATCGCCGCATTCGTCTCGTGGAGGTAATTCCAAAGACAGCTCCTACACTGTAGAAGGCGCCGAGGATTTGATTTCAGAAGACGAATCCGAAGTGGAGGAAGAGGAATTGCCCATCGAGGATAGCGAGGAGGAGGACAAGGACGAAAATTAAACAGTTTTTTGGTGCAGCGATGTCGCCCGGTCGATTTGTGGTTTTCCTATTTTTGCCTCCGAGAATTAAATGACCCTGGTGGGCAACGTCTTGCGCATTCCACCCAAATTTTCATCAAACCAACTCTATTGAAAGGTGACTCCGAAAATTTTATAAATTTTATGGATTTTTGAAATACAAGAATTCAAATTAAAGCGCGGCCTTTTGTACCCGGCTCTGGTGATGTTTTTTGTTCTCCTTTTTTTATCTTAGTGTAGCGATACTGGCGTTGTTGTTGTGGTTGTAGTTTTTTTTTCTATTGAAAATGCGCCTTCCCGGCATAAAACCGGAAATGTTGCCTGTCACTTGTGTCCTATCGTTACAACTTTTGTTGAGTTTTACAGTGGAACGTTTGGGGGCGAATTCGACCGCTTTGTTATCCACTTTGACATGACCACTGATCGGGGATGAAAACTGCATTTTTGTATTTCAAATCTTCCTTTTTCAAACCGAACAAGCACATCATGAGTTGCCTCCAACCGATCCACTACTGCATTCCCACAAGGCTGTTCCCCTCTCTAATATGTGTGGTGGATGGGGTTTTATGACATTGGCCAACTACCGGCTGATCCATTCAACTCCAACTTCACAATTTTAAGACAGGCAGAGAAAAGTGTTCATTGATTGAGATTTATCTCCTCGATGGAGCTTGAGGTCGTGGAGGAAAACCTTCTAGAGAGACAGTGTGAGAAAATTTGTGTGAAAAGTCCTATTCCCACAGTACAATGCAAATTTCACACATACTGCACCTCGGAATGGGGGAGGGGAATCACTGTTCCGTCCTCCTAATAGACATCAGGGGGATTAGTATCACCCTCTGAAGATCAGACAATCACCTAGTCACATGCAGTGACCCCACCAGAACCTCAGCAGAAGGTGCTGCTCATCCAATTGTTCACGAGTCCAATCCTCGTTATTCCACGCAATTCCCAAAACTTCACTCCTCCATCAAGGTCAGGTTCGTTAACAACTGAGGTCGCTTTCGCCGATTCGCCATGGTTTGCATGTGTTGCGCCCACTTTAGTCGTCCACCCATGCAATATCCATGTGCTTCTGCACAAAGAAACTGCAAAATGAACAGAGCAAAGCCCACTCAAGGCAATGCTTTGGCTTGCTTCCCAAAGAAGGCGACGTGCGATCTATCGACAAATGGAGAGGAGGCACTACGAACTGCAGATTCTCATGCCATATTTAGCCCCACAATTAAGCAGTTGAGATGGCTCATTGCGACAAAGTAGCTTAACCTTAGGAAAAGAGCTTTTTAAAAAGAATTTCAAGCCTAAATGCTTAGAAGAGTTCGTCTGAATATCACATAAAGGGATTGTTTGAACGCCTTCCACTTGCCCCTGTCAACAAAAGCCACCCGTCTGACGAGCTCTTCCCAACACAAAAAAACGTTACTGCGATTTCACCCACACCCACCTTCACCTCCAATTAGCTTCTTCTCAAAAAATCCCAACTACTCCTTATTCGAAATCTCGGACACACATTTGCTTGAGGTGACCTTGATCAGGCATTGATTTTAGAGGGGGCAAGTTCATCAATCAACCCCTCCTATTGTCTGGCTACTTCTCCACCCAGCCAGGTACGTCTACTCTTTGGGGAGAGAAAACAAGAAGTAGGAGGATGTCAAATTGTTGGCTTGTTTAAAAACTTCATGGAATCTCTCCTCGACCAGTACAGAGCCATTCACTTCGCATGCAACAGTTACAATCAGTGGCCAGGTCGCAGTGATCATGAGTGATTCGACAGATAAGCTCAATTCCTTAGTGGCTCCATGTCAAGAAAGTTGTGCCCGTCTACTCAAAATCCTCAAATTTGGTGTGAGTGGAAAATGAGGTGAGGGGATCAAAAAGTTCAGGTAAGTTGACGCAAGTGGTAAATCATGTTGTAGAAAACCACCACTATTCGTACTAATCCTGAGGAGCAAGGAACCACCACGTTTCGGTTGCAGACAAGGTGATTCGAGATTGGCGCTTCAATAACAACGTTAATTCATGACGGAGGCGAAGCTAAAGCAGTGGATCCCACCCACTTGGCCTAACGAGTAAAAGGTTTCGATGAGTACCATTGTTTGATGACTGGTCTGCAATTCCAACGATGCTATTCCCACACTTCAAGCCACGACAAAATCAACTCGTTGTGGGAAGACCTCCTTACCACTTGGAAGGTAAAAGCCATTTGACGTAACAGTGGGTCAGCTGATCCAGCGAACAGTGATACATTTTCACAAAGCAAAGTGAGGAAGGAATTAGTGGTTTTTTAGTGCTTCCTGTAGACCTGCCTGTGGTTTGCACCCAGTAACCTCCATGAGATACGAAATTGAGTATAAAAAAAGAGCAAATAAATTCAAGCAATTATATTTTGAAAGTATTAGTAAAAGCGAGTTACGATGACTCAAAAGCTTCAAATTTCCCTCGTAAACAGGGAGGCGCAGTGACGATTACTCGACAGACTTTGATTTCTGACTTCTATTGCGGTCTGCGGTGAGTATTACAGCCTGTGTCAGTGAAATGCCCATTGACGTGGCAGCAAGATAGGGTAACCATTGCCCAGTGTAGTAGTGGTAGTAGACGACACTGGATGTGGTTAAAGCTGTACACACGAAGGCACAAAGTAAGGCAACTTTGTCAGACCAGGTGATGGGTATGAATAGGCCCATTAGAGTCAGAATAGCACTTGCAGCTACAAAGATGCAGGAAGCTAAGAGAAGTGGACCCAGAATTTGAAAATGCTTGAAACGTTTACAATAATCTTCCAATATTCTTCCTCCGCAACCCCAGCCTTCGTAGGTTATTGCAAAGAACAGGAGGATGGTGACGGCACCTGCAAGAAGGATGTTAAAGATTCTCTCGCGTAGCCTCATCTCGTGGATGTGTATGCGTGTCTCTGCGTATGTGCGATAGAGTGAAAGCGAGAAGAATGAAGACAGACGGTGTTGGATGAGTCTTGGTCTAATGCAAGTTAACTGATCCACTTAGTTGTGAAATGTGCCAGTGCCTCCTCCAATTGGCGGAGTCGGAGTGAGGCCACCGCCTCACACACATGTAGTTGACCTCACTCTCACAGAGGGGAAAGTTCAGTCATGCCACTCTCTTTTGCACTGTAGATGCATATATGGGTGTTGAAGTGTGACGGTCTATTAGGGCCAAATTTTGCGGTCACTGGCGCTCACTCTATGGAGAAACTGCCATCCATAGCCATTCACAAATCGATGAATTCAGAATGAAGAGGGACTCGGCCAGATGTCTCCATGGGTGCAAGTTGTAGGTGGACAGAAGTCGCTGTAAACTATTAATCTCTTCTTCACTTTGCTTTGTGAAAATGTATCACTGTTCGCTGGATCAGCTGACCCACTGTTACGTCAT
>NW_020170420.1:256763-259840 GCF_000524195.1 Echinococcus granulosus | reverse complement strand
AAATTTTGGGAATTGCGTGGAATAACGAGGATTGGACTCGTGAACAATTGGATGAGCAGCACCTTCTGCTGAGGTTCTGGTGGGGTCACTGCATGTGACTAGGTGATTGTCTGATCTTCAGAGGGTGATGCTAATCACCTCGAGATCTATCACGAATATGGGGCAGTGTGAAGTCTTGTTACCCTTTTTAGTCTTGGAATCTAGTTGCACTTAATCTGTAAAACAGACAAAGCTAGAATCGCCTCGAGTTCCAGTGATACTTGATCGTACTGGGGGCTTCCAAGTCTATCTCCTCCACCATATCGCTGCTGTGACCCTATCGTACGAAAAATATCACACAAGTGCCCTCTTATAGTCATGCTACGGTGTAAGGTGTCGCATTTTTGCAAAAAAATATGGAAATTGATACATTATGTCTCACCTCTGGCATTGGTTCTTCAATCAACTAATAGAGTTTCAAGTGTGCGGGAAGTGTTGAAGCCTCGGAGTAGGCACACGGCAGGGAATTCGTTAACGAAAATACTTTTTCTGTTAAATTTTTGTTTCTTTTTCTTATCACCTCACAGTTTGAACCATCAAGTCACATGTCTGAACTGCATTCCTCACATCCACACTGTCACCTGCTAAATTAACATCTTCATCCCCCGCATTGAGAGACTTATGGTAACGCGCTAAGAGGGTTCAAATGACTCGACAAACTTCAACGGTAGAGAGGTGAATACTACCCAGTGTCGAGCATTTTAGCCTTTTTAGCTCACTGTCTATTGATATAAGAGCTTCATTGGGTGTGTTTTTCTCAGCTTAGCCTCTTCTGCCCATCCAGACAACTTCTTCAAGGGTATAATCCATTAAAACAAACTCCATCACTAACGCCGAATCTGATCCACAACTTCATTTACCGTCTCGTTGTCTGTTGTGACAGGGCAAAAGCTACTTGCCGTTAATGACAATGTCAGGCCTGCCCTTAGTTATTAGCTTCGACTTAGACCCTGTCAGTGAACCTGTCTAAGGACCTGTAAGGGCTTGCCTGAGCCTCATGGCGGATTCTAACAGACTTTTTTCCTCTTTCTAAAACCGACACACCCAAAGATGGGCAATCGACTACGATGGCATTATCGTAGGCTAGGCATTTCAACCCTTTCTCAAATCTACCCGCCAATGACTGGAAGATGCTATCGAAAAAAAGAAAAGAAATTCTAATGAGAAACGAGAAGACAAGATCAGGCGTATAATGAACCAGAATGCGTTAACACAGAGACAGTAGAATTAGATAACTAGTTACTAATCAAGATGAACTTCAACTAGACTTGGCGTTTCCCATTACGGCATCGATGATGAGGAGCGCGGTGAGGACAAAGGAGATGGTCATTGCCATTGTCGCCAGGAACGGAGACCAGACGTGGGTATTGTTGAAGTAGAAGAAGACTCCCGCTGCTGAAAAGATGGTGGATATGGTGACTATAGCAGCGGCTGCAATATCAAGCCCGCTGCCACAGTGAATAAGGTCGAGGATAATGAGGATAGCAACTATGCAACTGAGGAGACCGGCGGTAAGCAGAAGTCCACCGACAGTTCGCATGTACTCCAATTGCCCACAGTTTCCACTGAATACGCTGCCATTGCAATTCCAACCATTATAGCCTATGGCAAGGAAGAGAAGAAAGGCTGAAAAAAGGGCGGCAAAGATGTGAGCGCTTTTGAAATTCATTCCTGTGAGTCGGAGAGGCAGGTGTTACCACTGGTGTTTGAGTTGGTAAATATGACGGTTTTACAGATATGCCTTGAAGGTCACACATCTTGAGTGGATCGGTAAACTAATTGGATGAGTAGGTACCTTGGATGCTCCAATAGCCATAAAGGCCCTGAGAGATAACAATGTCTCAGAGAAAACAACGCCAGGATTGGTTGAGTGCTCACCTGAATGTACAGTCTCTCGTAGCTTTTGGAATGCCCCCCTTGGGGTTGACAACGAGGCCTTTGCCTCGAGCTTTATCGACTCCTGATGCCAAAGTTGTAGATACAAAACAGGTGCCGCTTCTGTGCTGACAGCAAGGAATGGTGGCTAGGGTGGCTGAAACTGGTTCAGGACATGGCGCCATCAACACGTTCTCTGCAAGCACAGCAGTGCTAAAATATGATCTAAGACTCGTAAAAATTGTGCTCTTTGAAACGGTATGTTAATTGTTTAAGTGGTCATCGTGTTCTCTGCACGGGTCCTTCAATCTCCGCGATTCTGTTCATGCTCTTGGTCATTAACTTCCCCGCTCATGTGTGGATTAGGGATAACCCCTGATCCCTACAGGCACGCTGGTGCTGAGGGCTGTCACCTCCATTTGAGTTCCCATAAATTACCATCATGACATGGTGATGCATTGTGCGTATACGGACTACTCACTGTTGGGTTATGGCCGTTCGCAGTACTACAATCGCGTGGTGATCATCAAGGGACGCACGTAGACACCGTACTCTAGTTGTGTCAACGCACTCAGGATTAAAGACAACTTTTTTTCCGAGGCCTTACTACTTGATTATGCTAATCGCTATCTTGGCGGTGTCAGTGCTCACACAAATAAAGACTTGGGCGCAACAACAACCTCACAGTCTTTAATAATGCCAGGGCGCCTCATTTTCTCCCAATCTTCCTGTTTTCTTCACCACCATGAATGAATTCGGGATGTTAGTTTTACGGCACTCGATGGTCAGCTTCATCGTGGTACTAACGGAAGGTCTGAAAATGGCGTTAGCTTTTAGCGACTACTCCAGTCCCGTGTTTTGCGAGGATGCTATTAACACCTAAATCGACGATAGCTTTGAACCATCTGGAACGGTTCGTTGAGGAGCTGGCCACAATACCTGCATGGAGGTGTTAATCACGTGAACACACGATAGCTCCTTCACTTCCCCACTAGTCAAATGGAACCCAGATATACATATATACTACTGCGTAGCTCTTAAGCTAAAACAACGCAACAAAAATAAACAGACGCATAAACTCATTCCCAAAAAATCATCTTAAGCCCAGTTTGTTATTATTTGGCTATGCCTTCAGGCTAGTCTTCTACTACTGACGATGTACA
>NW_020170420.1:245326-256663 GCF_000524195.1 Echinococcus granulosus | reverse complement strand
TTTTGGTTGGTCGACGCAGTGTCTTGACGTATGCTTCATGGACATTCATTCCTGCGTCAGTCCATCTCAGTCCTGTTATTTGTAGTAGCTTCTTGCGAATTTTCTTATCAAATTGCCCAGAAGTGGAGAGAAAGGTGAGGGAAAGGAGGCGAGAATAAGGAAGGAACGGGGGGAATGAAGAATAACATTACAACATTCTCACGCTACTGCTCTACATTGCCGTAATCCTACTTCCATAAACTTGCATATTATTGGAATTAGACAATCTCTTGATTGCACCCAAAAAAGAAAAGGCAGAAACTACCGAGTTTGTTAGAGTTGGGTTTTTTGCTTTTCCAAACTGTTAGAGGCGAAACTAGAAGTTGTGTAGTGTTTGGGCGTTGCCCTTCTATTCCTCCTTCGCTTCAATCGGCAGAAGTAAAATCAGCCACGAAACGGCAGCAAAGACTGTATGATGGAGGCACCTCTGCATCCACTGCCGGTGAGAAAATATCCTGTCAAAGTCCTCTCAACAAAATTGCGTCCCAGTGGTCAGATGATACTCCTTAAGGAGGTTGGTAATGGCAACCACTATTCTTCCTTCCTTTAAACTTTTTCTCGCTTGAAAGTCGCCTAGTTATTCATCTATTGACACCAGACCTTACTCATTTTTCATTCTCCTGATGTAAAAATTATTGAGCCTTATGGGACCCTTCCACCTTCATATCTTTCTTTGAAGCTTCACCTAAAGCATTCTTTTTTATTCCCCAGAAGTTAAAGACATCCGCATTGCCTCAACGCACTACAAAGCATGTGGAGGGACTGACCCTCCTGCCATCAGAAAAATGGAGTCACTCTCTCCTCTACTGCGCCAAAAACGGTATTTAATGCTACCCTTTATCCTCCAACAAGCGATTTAGACTAATTCAACCACTCCTTCGACGAAAACGTGTCAGTGGAACTCCAGTTCTACACGCGTAATTACTCCTGTCGAAGACCAAGAGCGGCAAAATTTATGTTTTTGCTGGATGATTAAGTGTAACCCAGTGGTAGTGACCCTGATAATTTAGCTTCACCGAGCGCGCTCGTTTAAACAATCACCAGGGCATCTAATTAAGATGAAGTATGACCTCGTATCTAAATTGAGTGACCTCGCCGACAGAGAGTGCGATCATGTACTGACTTAACCTGGGTTAATAAAGGCCACCAGTGTTTTTTTGGCCTTCTCTCTTAGGAATTATTCTGCCCACGGCCTTTCGTTGCATCTTTGTGTTCGAGGAGAGTCAGCACAAGCACATGGAATTATTTTACCGTACTTGCATGCCTTCTGATGTCCAACGCCCCCCAAGTCGTAATCACCACGTGAAGAGGTCGGTTTTCCACCCGATAGGCTAGATGAAAGAAGCGGCTCTTTCTGGATTCATGATTAAAGTAGTTTCCTAATTCTGAGGTCTACGTCAAGGTTAGTGAAAGAACAAAACTGCGAAGTGGTTTGGAAGTTTCCGTTCCTGTGGCTGTCCACAGGAATAAGCTTAAAATTGCCTCTCGCTCACTCTCTTCTGATTGGCTGAGACCAGGTTGACTTCTCTTTACAGACCTGGTGGCTTTCTCGGTGTTGGTAGAACTCGGAGGTAGCCCAGGAAGTCAGCTGAATGAGGCTGAAATTGTAGTAAAATTCACGAACTATCATCTTGGTTAGCCTCCTTATTCTCTGGGCAGGTCTGAGAATCATGTGCAACAACTAACGCATATCCTCAATCCACTGCGGTTATAGACGTCACGCTGTTGCCATGACTCTGCTTTGTCTGCTGGTCCCCCGACTCTTCTCTGAAGGTCATTTATCCAAATGCACAAGGTGGGGGTGGTGAGAGGGAGAATGCCATTCCATATGTCGGACCTGACAGGTTTGACATAATTGGCTTATTGTCAGGCTTGAATGGGTAGTAATTTATCTACATATGGCCATTTTGTTCGTCTCTAGCATCCTGACTGGATGTCTGAAATGGGGTCAGGGCCAATGCGCGGCTAGTCACACCGTCGGTCCGGATGCGCACCTCGCAACACACCCACCCACCCTTAAGCCCTCATAAACCGGGACACGCAGGTTTCTCCAGACTGCTGTATCGTTGCCTTACTACCTTTTCTTACTTCGCTATTTCGCCGCCATGGTACCAATGTACTGCTTCCACTAGATCAACTGACATTGACATTCTCTCAAGCCAGTTACCACCTCAAACAAGTTAAGCTGAGTTCCCATAGTTACAATTTGGTGACCTCATGATGTTTTTCAAATATTCAGGATAAGAGATTGAAGGAAATTGCATTTTATGCTCCTCTCATCTAAGTCACTGAAGTGAGAATCACTGTCGTTTTGATTGGCTGACCCCTTGAGCCCGAATTATGATTGGCTGATCCCGAAAAGGCGATTTTTCATTGGCTAAGGCTTCCCCAAGCAAGTAATTATGACAGCCCGAGGTAAAAGAACTCTTTACTTGACGAGATTTGGACAAGGTGAGTTGTGCGTTGATGTGATCGAGTACTTTTATGCAGGGAAAGTTCTACTCCTTTTGAGTAAATAATGCAAAAGGCTGCCTCTTATAACGAGGTTTATTACTATTCCCGTTTAAATGTGGGAATAAGTAAATCAGTAGGGAAATGTCCCGGAAAACGTAAAACCTTACACTTGAATTGCCAATTTCAAACAGTCTCCGCCTCTTTTTAACTAATGAAATATTTCCTGCAACTTAACATCGTGCATACTTTCAAGCTAAATTAGAATTTCTGAGTGTAGTTGAGTGACTTAGGAGGTGTTTAAATACACAGATGGAGAGGATAGATTAAAAATTAAGTATATTTGCAACCCTAATCTAAGTGCCTTTCAAGAGTAGGCAAAACGGGGACTGCTGTTCGTCATAAACTCTGTTACAGTTTCTTAAACTCCATCAAATCGTTCGTTCCACGGATTGATTGGTGTAACCAGCCTCTCACCTATATGTGAAGCTCCAGGCCTAGGTAAGAAAACCGAACCGTCTCATCCGTGTGACATCGATGGCTAACTCGTGGTACTCAAACAAATTGAGACAATTCACTCCACCCTGTAAAATAAAAGCGCCTTCCAAGAAAGCTAACTTCACTTCCTTTAAAGTTTAACCAGGGCCAAATGGTAGGCGTTCCCCACATTATGAGGTTTGTGGGGTAGAGGTAAATTGGTGTCTACAACATTCGTACCTTAGATGCATTTCGCTTATCGATGCTTTTAACCACGAATCATAATGCATCTCGGGACTGCTCGAGATACATGCCCATGGACTGAAGTGCTCTTTGCCTCTCTCAATAAAAAATGGGAATCATTTAATCACAAAATATTCATTTGCCGCAAGTGCTACTGATATGATCACAACTGAGTTCATTGGTAGGGTTATTTTGTGCTAGAAAAAATAAACTCTTGCTCTCAGAATGAACATTAATTAATTAAGTCAGGGCCGCCCGATGCAATGATAAGCAAAGCGTTTCGGTCACCAAGTCAACTGAGAAAAAAAGATAAAAAAAGACGCCAGGGTAACATGTGCAGCGGCATCAGCGTGTCCGCTTGCCCACCCCCCCTCCCCCCAACGGCGGCCTCCGTTCGGTGCTGTCGTACCTTCCCATACTTTAAAAATATTTTGGAGTAATACTCATTAACTGTCAAGTAAATGCACGCTTTAAATAAATAAAAAGAATGCTATTTTTACACCACTCTACAATAATAGTCGGCGAAATAGCTCGTTAAGACTCTCAAGGTAATTAATTTAAGAAGTATTGCTATTTAAGGAACAAGGAATATTACCATTTAATGATTAAAGCGGGGTCAATTATAAAGTCTTTAAATAGTTGCACAGTCAGTCAGAAGGACTGCTTTAAAAAGCAAATAAAAGTGATTTTCAGCCCAGGCTTTAATTTTTATTCCAATAGACTGGGATTAAGATTTTTTTAATAACTTAAAGGCAATGTCTGAATAATTGAAAAGCAAACAACTGTGATAACAATTTTTAAGGCACAATTCAGAAAAATACCCCCTTCATTTTACATTCCACCTGGTGGAGGAGGCCTTTTGTCACACTCGCCTCCTCTTAAGGCAAATTGTAGAGTTTTCTGAGTGCTGTTTATCCACTAAAACACCTTTTGCCTTCATCACTTAAATCTGGCTCTTATGCCAGAGGCTGTCAGACTCTTATCTCTACGGCTCAAATAAATAATTCATCAAAGGCGTAGTGTTTGCCTTCAACACAGCGGCAACAAAAAGATCATACAGAGGCGCCAAATCTTCTACGAAGATGCTGCAAATTGTATGTGCCTGAATGCAACCCTCTAAAGCGTGGGACATTAGGACTGATGGGCTGGCGACAACAATGCAGGCGATTGGATGCCACAGCACAGAGATGGTGACCAAAGTCCAGGGCGGTTGGTGAGTCTGCGTGGGTGCATCTAAAAGGTCAAGTAAATGTCGCTCTGAGTGTAGTGCCTACGGCTAAGTGAGATCGCGTCCAAAACTTCCGGTAGAGGGGTAATTACTTGTTGTTCTCATACCTGCTCGCCAATTTCATCTAACCGCCGGGCACTTTGTTCGTCGCCCGTCTGCCGAGGGCAATTTTACCCTCCCATTCAGTCGACATGTGAAGACTCGGCCTTCACGCTGAATGAGACGAACGACCCTTCTTCCCCTCTCTCCCTCACTAGCCTTAAAATCCACGATTGTACACTAATTAAAATAAATCACGGTTTTGGTTAGTTTATGGCCTCAAGTAGGGGGAAAAAACGCCTTCTCGAAAGTGACTACTTTCCAATTATCTCGGGGAAAGTACCATAATTTATGCCACATTGATGGCACAAAAGTGACACCTCATAAGTGAATATTTGGAGGAAAAAAAGCTGCGAAAATGGTCGTATTTTCATTGCACTACTTTCTTCCGTGCAAAAATGCCCAACTATCGGGCTTACATAAGCTTTTTCCTTTTTTAATTTGTTAAAATGCTCCCATAACATTAAAAATGCATGAAAAAGAATCCAAAAAGGAAAACACACTTTATATACAATTATCATCAACTGCAGTGGATGTAACTTAATGTATTCTAGGATTAAGTAAGCTGTTTTTTTTCACAGCTCAATAAAATTTTTTTTCCGCTTCATAAATAAATCACTTATTCATCTCACACAGCACTTTCATACTTTCCCAGGACGCGCCGGGATGAGGGTTACAAAGCGCATACCCCACCAGAATAATTCCTTTTCCCCTCGGCCCCGGAAAATAAGGAGTTATACCCCTTTTGTCGTAACCATGACAATTTTTCTTTATTCTTGAGAAGAAAGAATGTGTGATGCATTAAATTTCCTGGGGGACTGACATTTGTTTAGGTGTGTCTATTTAACCATTCTGGCTCTACAGTAACCACTAAACTGCACCTCCGCCCTGGTTATGTGGTCTGTGCACACCAGAAGTAACCTCCTCTCCTCCCGCGGTACACTTTTCCGCCTTCTTCACCCCCACGGTTTCGGGGCGGGCACCGAGCTTTCTGATGCAGCAGCCCTTGAGATCAAAGTGATCAAACCATTTTTGCAATCCCGCTTTTTTTAAACTGCGTTACTTAAATCTTCTTTTGTGTTGTTGCAAAGTTTAATTAAAATTAAACCCTTCTGTTTTTAATCTCGCCAAACGATCTGAAGGCATTAAAAGTCATGCGAAAATCCACGCTTAAAAGTGCAAGCTTTATGTCAATAACATAATAAAATATTCATTAAAATATTCCATTTAAGCACTTCCTCTGTGAAAGATTTAGAACAGAATTCCTTATTATCCTAGCTTTTTATGAATTTTCTCTGCTAAAGTTAATAATATAAGCATACTAAAAGAGGTAACTTAAAGAGGTTCACTGAGTAGTATGAGGTAACCAGGTAAGTTAGTAAAATTTTCTCGGATAAAAATTTCGCAAATAATGCAAACAAACGAATCTGTTAAATGAATAAAAGAATGAATTTACAATCACATCTCCTTTTCCCATCAAATGTGAAAGGCAAGTAGCCAGTAAAATTCACTTTCATAAAAAGTTTTATTTTCCTAAGAGGCAAAAAAGAAATAAAACTTAGGTCTCCTTAGTTTCTGCTTCATTTTTACTCTTAATCTGCTTGTTTTGTATCACATGTAATCAAAAAATTGTCCAGCATCAGGAAAAGATAGCGCTCATAGTCTGGAGCGCGGAGATATCGCTCCCTGGCCAAAGTTGGGCTTGGGATCTTCTCAGGTCGAAGATTTGTGATGGTAGAAAGTCTTTCCACTCATTTAATAGTCCTTACTGTCTTCTCCCTCTGTTCATCGAGACCGACTGCCTAATTGACCGACTGATGCGACGACCAAACCAAATCGAAAGCGCAGAAGAAATCCCCTTCATGGTAGACAAGCAGGGGACAGTGAAGACTAGTGAATCAGTGGAAGACTTCATGCCACTGCAAGGCTTACCCCTGAGAGGACGCTATACCTCGCCCTCACTCACCCTGTAATGATGATCCTCACGTATTTACTATAACCCTTGCTTGACAATCACATGATCACTGACGAGATGGCTCCAACAGTCGGAAAATAAATCAAAGCAAGAAACAGAAGTGATCAGCGGCTAAAAAACACGTTCCCTATAAGTGTATTGGCCCCTAGTTTGTGTTTTTTTCGGAAAGGCAGGGACATACTACTCACGGTCTTTAAATGAGTAGCATATACGGAACAAAAACTTCTGCAGACATTTAGCCTTTTTATTGCTGTATTCATTGCATAAAAATCAAGATAACACAAGGTTCAGCTATCCAGATGTTTCTACGTGCTAAAACTCCTCCATTGTAGAGCGCACTCATGGCTCGGGCGGAGCCTCAACCGGAGCTGCGAAGGAGCCTCGCAAGAAACGATTCCGCTCTCTTAAGTGCGTCTGAGGCCAAAGAAAATGGCTCCAAATCCGTATGTCGAGTTGTCTTTCTAGGTGCTGCAAAAGTTGGCAAAACCAGCATTATCCGTCGCTTCCTCAATGGTTGCTTCGAGCCCAAGTACACTCCAACCGTGGACGATGTGTACTCCTCCAAATTCCTGGTTCGTGGTTGTCTGGCCAATGTGGAGTTTATGGATACCTCGGGAAGCTACGATTTTCCCGCCATGATTCGTCTCTGTGTGGCGAAAGCTAACGCCTTTGTCATTGTCTTCGCCCATGATAGTATGGAGTCGTTGACCACGGCAGGGCGTTACCTCGAACAGATCAAGTCGGAGCGTGAAGACTATGCACCTCTAGTGTCCGATCCTCATGCCTATGAAACCTCGACTCTAATGGCAACACCTTCACCCCTAGTGGTTGTTTGCAACAAATCTGACCTTCCAACGTCAATGTCAAAAGTCAGTGAAGGTGTAATAATGGAGTGGTTACTGAAGAGTGGCCTGAAACCCTCGCAATTTGTCTACACCAGTGCTAAAACGGATGAGTGTATAGTGGACATCTTCAAGGCCCTCTGGTCGCAGAACGAGATGACGCATGCAATCACTTTTTCACCGTGGATGGAACAAAGGCGGGGCAGTGCCGCTGTCACCACGGGACGACAGGAGAGCTCCTCTCCCACTGAAAAGACGAAGGCCAACAGTCCGGGTTACGACGTGCAGACCAAGAGGGCGTCCTTCTTCCGCAACAGTTTTAAAGTTCGTCGTCGAAACAGTTCACGTCAACGCAGGTCCAAGTCGGAGTTCATTCATTTGGATTGCAGTATCTCTTAAAGCTTATCTCTACTACAGGAAAGAAGGAATTATTCTACACTTTAATTTAATGTGCTTGTCTGTAAATATTTGCTTATTAAAGGGAAAAAAGTGATCGGCTTTAACTTTTACACTTAAAATGTTGTTGATTTAGAATCTCCTGCTTCATTAGCAACTAAAGGAGCATTGGTAGGAAAGGAGGCGAAAAAAATGTCTGGTGGACTTGGTAGCGGTCAATTAGGGAAGATTAATGGATAAAACATAAGGAGACTTCAAATTCACCCCATTTATCTCCAGGTAGAAAAAAGGTGAGATGTGTTGTTTTTACCTTTCTAGAAGGTGGAGTTTGGTCGTACCTGCAATCATGGGCGGATATTTACTAGCTGACAGCAGTGAAGTCCATTCTTATTGCCCTTCAAATTTGTCCGAGTATTTAAAGAGAACGTAATGCTGACGTAAAGAATAGTTGGAAGGCCAAGCGTAAGGCGCCACATTTGAATGTCTCCAACTACTCTGGAGGCACTTTAATGTAGCTAGGGTGTCCGTCAGACTTTTAAAGAAGAATGTTCAACTGCCTGTTAGTGATTACCACACGAGGTGCCAGACTCTTCGCTCAATATCAATTGCCTGTTTTCCTTGATCCTGACGTAACTGTTCTCGGATCCAAGAGCACTGAGTAACTGTATGAGACGCATGTATGACGCCGGTGACCCCTTGAAGACAGCCTTCTTCTGAACGGGTAGAAGAGATTGAAGCTGCAGCTCCATGCTACCATCGTGAATCTCAAGTGATCAAGGAAGTCTACACAATAACCATGAGGGTGTTCATCTGCTGCTACTTAGATCTCGTCTCCTTGATTAGGCCCGCAAGGAGTGGAGTGTGGTGCACCCCACCTCATGATGGAGGGAGAAGACTCCCGCGATTGCATAGAGTGAGGGAGCAATCGAACTTGGGGCTTCAACAGCAAGAAGCTGACTGTTCCATCTCTGTGTGTGTTGAATGGAAAGTGATCTCAAAGTCACAAAAACGGGAATTCAGTCAATGGACTAACAGTGTAAAATGGGTTGGTTAAATGAAGGAACCAATGCCAGGTGAAGCTGGGAGAGCATTGTTGCATTTTCCTTGGCAACAAATTTGTAGTAATTTGATGCTTAAAGTATCTTGTGATCCATTAAAATGTTTCTGCTTAAATTTTTAGAGGTGGCTATTTTTGTGGTTGATTCACGAATATTTCGGGGATTGCGGGCCACCTCCAGTCCCGCCTGATTGGCCAACTATCATCTTAGCTGAGGGTGGGGCCTACTCTGAGGCCCAGACCCAGTCTCCAGCAGTAGCCACTAGTCACAGGCAAGGCTTCCACACACAGGCCGTACAACACACGGTGGAAGTATCAATTATGTACAAAGCCGCTTTTGAGCAGTACAGGAATCCAAAAAAGTCCCGACTTCATTTGAGCGCGAAAAATGACACCCGACAGCTACTACTAATTTTATTTCTATGAATTCTTCGAAGCTGAAGTACTATTCTCACTTGCTTTTATAGCCACATAACATAAGAGTGATTGACAAAAATTGACAACAGATGGAAAAACTCATAAAGGAATACACTAGCTTCATTTTTGTTTACCTAACGACAGGTTTTGCGTGTTGATCAAGACTATAACGTACCTAAAAGTACTTTTTTCCTTTCTAACAGTACAATAATTATGACTTTTAATTATATGTTACTCAAAGGTACCTAAGGCTATGGAAAAATGCACATTGCAGGTGATGGAGGTGGTCTCCACCCGTCGGCGGCTGGAAGAGAGATGAACTACGTTCCCATAGTCGTGGGAGCTTCTCATCAACTCCGTTACTTAGCACCTTAGAGAGGATGCGGTTGTAGAATACAGAGCTCAGAAGTATTGAATTTTGTGGATATAATCACTCAAAAACAGAATAAACGGTGACATGCTGGGGAGGGAAGATCCTGGGAGGGTTCTTGTCGTCATTATTTGAAATAAACGGAGGTTAAGCTATTTAGAACAACCATCGTTAGGGTAAGGCTTAAACAATTCGGTGCTGAAGTAATTGGTTGGCAGATACGGTAAATGGGAAGAGGAAAATTATGGAATCCAATAAGGTAATGTTTGACCGACCGACCGACCGAAGGATAAACCGATATTTTGCCCATTTTTAAATGCTTTGGTAGACCACATCTCGGTTACGAAAAATATTTTTAGAGCTGAGTATGCCCCACAATGGGTGGAATTTTTGTTTAAAAAAACTTTCTAGTTGTGCGATCATTAACAGCGATGGACCAAATAAAGCTGTTCAGCGGAGTTAATTCCTAAATTATAAGCTACTTTCCACCCTTTTTGTGCTCTCTGAAGTCAAAATATAAACAAATGCACAAAATCATATCCGGAAAATGAAACAAGGCTACGGTAAATTTAACATTTAATCAAGCACGTATTGAATGGCAAACAAGTCGACCCACTGTTGCGGAAAACAAGAACTTTTTAACTCTTTTAATTGATAAAGTCTTCTATGTTAAAAAAAAATAAAAGGCAGGGAGAGAAAAAGGTTTAAACGATCATAAACTTTTGGTTTATTTGAGTAAAAAACGTGACTGACCTCGTACGGAGATTTGGGGCATCCCGAAATTGTTAAGATTAGACGGATAAGGCAGTGACAATAAAGAGAAAATATCTTGAAGTATCAAAAGGCGTGCAGCGTTTCAAGGCTACCTTGAGGATAAAAAGAAGACATAACGCTTGGGAAGAATGGGTATTGTCGGCATAAAGAAGGGCTCGGAGGCTAATAACATGGTCCGAAGGCCAGGCCACCCAGTAAGAGTACAATCGCGAGCGTCCAAATAGCACATCCCAAAAACCGAGAGTTAAACAGGCAATTAAAGGCTAACATAGACCCTTTCTTCTCTTAGCTTTCATCGGTAGCACTCCCTATGGTCAACCTCCCACATCGGCCAGCACTACGCAGTTGGTGCAGTCAGGGAAACATCCGAGAACCAGCCACGCCAGCCATCAAATTTCAATGCAGCTGTGGGGATACTTGACCGCAACATTGCTGATTCCTCCTGGTAATTCCACTAGATCTAGATTTCCATCCTGTCTGGGAACTGTGGTGGGGCAACGAGGGAATATGCAGGCCAATTCGTATGTCCATAACTAGTCGTAGGAAAACTGGACCAAAAGCCGAGTCATCTAGCAAAGGAGGAGGTTTAAAATGCTTTATTTGGGATAAGACTTTGCGCCTATTTCTCCCTGACACTTTGTTTTCACTTCGAAGCTGCTCAGCCATATACATAAGTCTTTTCTCTTTTAAGTGAGATCATGAGATTGCCTAATCCCAAGAATAAGCAAGCTTAGGGAAGTAGGATTACGAAAACACGAAAAAGAAGTATAGGGAGGGCGCGGTATTCTGCTCTCTCACTCTGTCCCTCTTTCCCTCACTACTTACCTCCTCCTGCGAATGCTATAAAACGAGAAACTTCCGAAGAAGCCACTGCAGGTAAGAGGATTGAGATGGACTGAAGGATGGCTATGGTTTACAAGGGTGGATGTCCCTACACCTTAGATCAAGACATTGAAACGACCAACTGGA